>NW_028321022.1:0-44349 GCF_062004578.1 Staurois parvus
ATAAAAAAAAAATTAAAAAAAAATAAAAATAAAAAAAAAAAATATAAATATATATATATATATATATATATATATATATATATATATATATATATATATATATATATATATATATATATATATATTTTTTTTTTTTTATTTATTTATTTTAGTGTGAATGTAAAAGATATCTATTTTGTAACTTTTTTATACTTTTATATATTGTACATTCACATCAGTCCTTGTCCTCAAGGGGTGTACAATCTAAGGTCCCTAACTCACATTCATACATACACATACTAGGGACAATTTAGACAGGAGCCAATTCACCTACCAGCATGTCTTTGGAGTGTGAGAGGAAACTGGAGTACCCAGAGGAAACCCACGCAGGCACAGGGAGAGCATGCAAACTCCAGGCAGGTGGTGCCGTGGTTGGGATTCAATCCAACGACCCCAGTACTGCCAGGCGTAAGTGCTACCCATTCAGCCACTGTGCTGCCCCTATGTGGCATTATTTGGCTAGGCATGGAAATAGGGAAGCAACTAAAGAAATTAAAAAAAAAAAAAAAAAAAGTTTAAAAGAAGTAAATATAATCTACCTTCCTATGATGTACTGATGTTAGCAGCATAAGCATTAAAAATAGTAAATGTTGATTGACAGATTGATGTCCTGCTTTAAATAGCAAACATGTCATACTCACCTGCTCTGTGCAGTGGTGTTGCACAGAGCAGCCCAGATCCTCCTCCTCCTCTTCTGGGCTCCCCCACCGGTGCTCCAGGCTCTTCCGTTTCAGCGGGTGCCCCCATGGAAATCCGTGTCCCTTTTGTGGGCCTGCTCCCGAGCCGCCCTGTCTGCATCCATTGACACAGAGCGGGCAGCTTGCCCCCTCTCCCCATTGGCTCGGCACAGCACTTGATTTACAGCAGCAGGAGCCAATGGCTCCCGCTGCTATCAATTTGCTCCAGGCAGGAGAGAGACGGTGGCCAGAGCTGCTGCTTTCATGCACACCTCGGGATCGAAGTATAAGGGGGGGGGGGGGGACATCCTACAGCACCAGAATGCATCAGGGTGAAAAACCTTTAAAGTGGAGTTCCAGTTGAATAAAAAAAAAAAAAAAAATCAGTTACAAAAACTGTAGCTGATGACTTTTAAAATACAGCCACTTACCTGTCCCTCGGTCCAGCTGTGTCTTCACCACGGCTGGATTCACCGGTCGTCTTCTCTCCCCGGCACTGGCATCTTTGTTGTGGGCATCCGGCTGTCAGTTTGAGGCTTCATAGCCGGGTGCCGATTGCGCATGCGCGAGAAGCGCTGCGCTTTGTGAATTATTTATTTCAGGTACTTATATAGCGCTGTCAATTTACTCAGCTCTTTACATATATATTGTACATTCTCATCAGTCCCCGCCCCCGAGGAGCGTACAGTCTAAGGTCCCTAACTCACATTCATACATACACATACTAGGGACAATTTAGACAGGAGCCAATTCACCTACCAGCATGTCTTTGGCGTGTGGGAGGAAACCGGAGTACCCGGAGGAAACCAACGCAAGCACAGGGAGAACATGCAAACTCCATGCAGGAGGCGCCGTGGTCGGGAATCAAACCCATGACCCATTTACTGCAAGGCAGACGTGCTAACCACTAAGCCACTGTGAATGGCCACGTAGTCTTCTGGGACCTGTCACGTGTCCCAGAAGGCTACGGGAAAGACCACTTCCGCTTCCGATCACCTTAGACCTGTCAAATTCAGGTACCAGCTCCACAAAGGTGCCAGTCCTTAACGGGGAGCTGGGGACAAAGCCTTAAAGGGGAACTTCCCCTTCTGGGTGGAGCTTCGCTTTAAAGCTTTCGAAACCGTTTAACTGTACTGTTCACTGGGAAGACCCGAACTCAGACAATTGTGAAGGTCCACCGTTGTAGTGAAGGCCATTTTCTGTTCCTGTAGGACTGTCCCCTGTGTACAAAGCCAGCTCCATAAAGATATGGACTGACCGGTTTGGAGTGGAGGAACTCGAGTGTCCTTCACAGAGCCCCGACCTCATCCCTACATATTTTTTCATTCTTTTGAGCCAGACAGTGGAGCTCATTTCGCACATTTTCTAGATTTCTTTACCCCTTGCTGGGAAAGGCTGGTCACACACAAGGATGAATTGTAGTGGGGACTCCTTCCCTACCGGACTTTGTTGGATTTCAGCTGAAGCCAGGCTGCTTAACCCCTTGACGCCGACGTAACACAAATATGCGGCCTCACGGACCTGGGCTTTTTTCCGTGGGGCCGCATATTTGCGTACCTGTCTTTGTGCTGGGAGCGCGCCGCTCGGCACGCTCCCAGCACCAAGACCGCGGTGTCACTGAGAGCCCCGGGTCCCGTTCTAACGATCGGGACCCGGGACTCCCGATTCCGGGTCACGTGATCGCTGTTATAGCCTCTGATTGGCTATCACAGTGATCAATCACTGTGCAACCCGGCCCCCTTGTTTTCTCTCTCTCTATGAATGGAGAAGAGAGATACATTGTATCTCTCTAACTCCTGACATAGAGAGATAAAAAAAAAAGTTTGTAAAAAAAAAAAAAAAAAAAGATAAATAATTAAAAAATAAAAGAAAAAATAAAGAAAAATACCTAGATCAAGGTTTGATCTAGTTCAGTACCAGGGTTAGTGTTTGGGTCAAGGTCAGGGTCAAAGGTCAGGATTAAAAAAAAAATTGGTATCAGTGTCAGTTAGTGTTAATGTCAATGTCAGTGACAGTGTGTTTTATGTAAAAAAAAAAATAAAAAAAAAGACAAAAACAAAATGCGCACTATTGTTTCTGGACTGTACTACGGGTACAAACAACAAATAACATACACATATATGGTATCGCTGCGATCGTCAAGAACTGGAGAATGTATTTTGGGTTGTTCTTTGGTGGTAGGTTATGGTCGTAACAAGAAACACACAGTTAAATTTAAAAAAATGATTTTTTTTTACTATTTTGGCCCAGTTTTCCTTTAATAATAAAAAAAAAATTAGGAGCTATCCATGACCATTTACCACCAAATGAAAGCCCAATTTGTCCTGAAAAAAACAAGGTATAATCCACCTGGATGTACAAAGTAGTTGTGACGATATGTACGGTTTTACTAACACGTCAACGTTGCAGAATTGTGCTTAGGCATTTAGATTTGTTTTACCCTTAGGCGTGAAGGGGTTAAAGGGACAGAACTGTAATGCTGTTTTTAGCTAACCCTGTGTGCTGTAGGAATCCTTTAGCCCCCCCCCAAAAAAAAAAAAAAAAATAAAGCACAGACCATTTTTCTGGTGATTATTTTGTTCAGTATTCTGTTTATTCTGAGTGCAAACACTTGGCAGATGTTTTTGGATATCACATGATCTGTACGGGTGGGGAGGATTATTAATAAAGCTGGTAGCATTGTAATGTCTTCTCTTTTTTTTTTTTTTTCTTCTGTAGAAAGAAAGTAAAGGAACAGTGATGCTGAAGGTTTCCCCCACACAAAGTAACCGCAAGCCACCCCTACAGGTAAAACCTTTTCCCTGAACCTTGAACATTCGTAACCGTCAGCCAGTCTGAGATCATTCGAGTCCCTTTTGCTTTCTATGAATAGATCAGAACCTGGGAGCATCCAGCAGTAGCCTGTTATTAAGATTCCCGGCCATAGAAATCATTTAGAGCCAAAATTAAGTCATAAAAAGAACAAAACAATTTGCCCTCCAGAGGATTTAACCAAACCCCCCCTTCCCGACCAGGCCATTTTTTGCGCTACAGCACTGCATAAACTTTAACTGACAATTGTGCGGACATGCAACACTGCACCCAAGTGAAATTTGTCCTTTTTTTTTTTTTTTTTCTTTTTCCACACAAATTGAGCTTTCTTTCGGTGGTATTTGATCACCTCTGCATTTTTGTATTTTTTGCGCTATAAACGAAAAAAACGACAATTTAACCACTTCCCGACCGGCCATTGCATATAAACGGCCGGACGGTGGCACTGCAGGGACGGGTGGCCGTTTATAAACGGCCTCCCCGTCCTCTGCTTGTGCGCGCTCCCTGGGAGGGTGCAGCACCGCGATCCGGTGCCTGCTGTGTCCTCCAGACACAGTGAAACACCGATCGGCGAACGGGACCTCTGTGCGAGGTCCTGATCATGTGATCACTGATTGGCCAATCAGTGATCAAATGCAAAGTAGTAAGCAAGATGTCACTTGTGACATCATTGCTTACTACGTGTGAAATCTGTGAATGATCACAGAGGTCACATGGTACAGGGCTATTCACAACAGCCTTGTACCATGTGACAAGCTGTGACCAATCACAGCTCACTCAGTACTTCTCAATGAGTGCAAGAATGCAGCCAGAGAGAAGGAGAAATGATTGCTTTTACATCCTATATGGGTGTAAAAGCAATCCATGTAAAAAAAAAAAAAAAAATCATCACCCCCCACAAGTAGTACAGTGTCACCATGGTGACCCTGTACTGCTAGGGTGACAGTATGTAATAAAAAAAAAATATATATATAAAAATTTAAAAAAATGTTTAAAAATTATAATTTTTGGTAATAAACTAATCTGGATTTTTTTTTTTTTTACTAAAAAGATAACGGAATAAATTTTGGCTAAGATTTATGATGAAATATTATTTATTTGCAAAATTTTATAAAAAAAAACTTTTTTCAAAATTTTTGGACATTTCATTTATATAGCAAAAAAAATACAAATCCCAGCGGTGAATAAATACCACCAAAATAAAGCTTTATCTGTCTCAAAAAAATGGTAAAAAATTCATTTGGGTACAGTGTTGCATGACCGCGCAATTGTCATTCAAAGTGTGATAGCGCTAAAAGCTGAAAATTGCCCTGGACAGGAAGGGGGGTAAAAGTGTCCGGTCTGGAAGTGGTTAAAAAAAAAAAA
The DNA here is from genome assembly GCF_062004578.1 of Staurois parvus. Classification (NCBI taxonomy): domain Eukaryota; kingdom Metazoa; phylum Chordata; class Amphibia; order Anura; family Ranidae; genus Staurois; species Staurois parvus. Next base: position 4,893 of record NW_028321022.1, read on the forward strand.
TGTGTGTTTTTGACCTTTTGCTATAAAACATGTCCAATAAAAAAATTTAACAAATCAAATTCATCATAAATTTAGGACAAAATGTATTCAGCTCTGTCTTTGCTAAAAAAAAAAAAAAAAAAAAAATATCCCAATACACGTTTAAATGAATTTGTTTACGTGACAGTTCTAGTGTTTACAAATGGCGGTATAGATACCAGAATGTTTATTTATACTAGTAATGGCGGCGATCAGCGACTTATAGCGGGACTGCGGCAGGCATCCCGACACTGGGGGAGGAACTAACTGCCACTGACATTCCCAGTGACACTAATGTAGTGATCAGTGCTAATAAGCACTGACACTGTACTAATGGCACTGGGCAGGAAGGGGTTAACATCTGGGGCGATCAAAGGGTTAACTGTGTGTTACTAGGGAGACATGCTGTGCAGGGAGATACAAAGCAGCATGTCCTTGCTGGCAGGAGAGAGACCTGTGTTGTTTAGACACAGGTCTCTCCCCTGTCAGCTTTCCACAACGATCGCCGAGTGCCAGCCGGGAATCGCCAGGCAGCCATACTGCGCTAGCTGTATTACCTGCAGGATAGAGCGACGGTCCTTTCACACGGGGCCGGCCTGTTTAGTGGATCCGCTTGCTCAGCGGGGATCAGCGGACAGAGAAGACACAGAGCTGCTCGCTCTCCTCAGTGGGTGGTCGGATGAAAACTGACCGCCTATCGGTTTCCATATGATAGGGCAGCACAGTGGCTAAGTGGTTAGCACTTCTGCCTGGTAGTACTAGGGTCATCGGTTTGTATCCCAACCACAGCACCAGCTGCCTGGAGTTTGCATGTTCTCCCTGTGCCTGCGTGGGTTTCCTCCGGGTACTCCGGTTTCCTCCCACACTCCAAAGACATGCTGGTAGGTTAATTGGCTCCTGTCTAAATTGTCCCTAGTATGTGTATGTATGAATGTGAGTTAGGGACCTTAGATTGTACGCTCCTCGGGGGCGGGGACTGATGTGAATGTACAATATATATGTAAAGCGCTGAGTAAATTGACGGCACTATATAAGTACCTGAAATAAATAAATATGACCCAATCCGACAAACGGAAGGGGAATTGGATCCCCATCCGTCCCACACAAAAAAAAAAAAAAAAAGGATCGGATTGGATGTCAACGAGTGTAAACTGACCTATATCCATTTACACCCGCTGCTCCATAGAGGAGAATGGAGGTTCCGATCGGGTTTGCCTCAAAAATGGGCAGGCGGACCCGATCGGAACATCCATCTGAAAGAGCCCCAAGACCACCTTCCTGGCTGTGCTGTGTGGCAGGGCTGTGTAATTCTTAGGACTGGATGGTCAGAAATATATAACTTTTGGCAGGTAATACGGCTCTTTATAATACAGTTGTGGATTTCCTGGCGTTCGTCTTGTTTATAAAACGAATAAGTCGGTTGTGAATTCTTAGTCCTTTCTTGTCTCTTTGTATATTTAATCAGATGTTTGTGAGAGCGCTGTTTGATTACGACCCTCTCTCGGACCCGCTCATTCCTTGCCGGGAGGCCGGGCTGCGTTTCCGCACTGGAGATGTATTGCAAATCATAAACAAAGACGACGCCAACTGGTGGCAAGGGAAGACGCAAGGGGCGGAGACTGCTGGTCTTCTACCCTCCCCTGAGCTGCAAGAGTGGTGAGTAGAGTGACCTTACGTTGGAGTGCCTGGCTAATTGTACGCATTGAGAAGTGGAGCGGTGGGTAAGAGGACACATGGTCTGAAATGTTCCTTCTATGGACTAGGTCACGGGTGGGCAACTGTGGCCCTCCAGCTGTTGTAGAACTACAAGTCCCATGAGGCATTGCAAAACTGACAGTTACAAGCATGACTCCCAAAGGCAGAGGCATGATGGGACTTGTAGTTCAGCAACAGCTGGAGGGCCTTAGTTGAAGGACTAGGTGAAGAACTTGGACTAGGTGAAGGTTCCTATACAGACAGCAGACATGGAATAAACATCTACGATCGTCATAACAGATCCAAAGGCGGCAGACGCTGAGCCTGATTATCTCCAGCCTTGCCCTCGCCTGGACTGAACCTGCTTAGTCTGATCTCACCGCACACTGTGAGCTTCTCACTATCTGCATTCCAACGTCAGCACGTCAGAACCAGCCTCATTTCCTGGCTGGAGGACGTCCGCCATCCAGTCTGACTAGCCCTGGCCCCCACCCCTTTAATTTTCAGTTATCGGGGGCTCCGTACCACATGTTGGCTTTTACCTTCAGTAGTCTGTATTCAATTGCAGCCTGTCTAGGAACACCCACTTCTCCAGACGGACCCCCAGCTATCGAGGCATTTTGATAGGGGCAGCACAGTGGCTAAATGGTTAGCACTTCCGCCTGGCAGTACTCGGGTTGTTGGTTCAAATCTCAACCACGGCACCACCTGCCTGGAGTTTGCATGTTCTCCCTGTGCCTGCGTGGGTTTCCTCCCACACTCCAAAGACATGCTGGTAGGTTAATTGGCTCCTGTCTAAATTGTCCCTAGTATGTGTATGTATGAATGTGAGGTAGGGATCTTGGATTGTATGCCCCTTGAGGGTTAGGGACCTTAGATTGTACGCCCCTTGAGGGTTAGGGACTGATGTGAATGTAATATTTATTTTTATATATATATTTATGTTCTGGGATGATTGATTTCTGTGCATGCGCAGCTCCGCTTACGTTGCTAGCATGGCCCTTGTGTTCTGGGATGATTGACTCCTGTGCATATGCAGCTCAGCTTACATTGCTGGCATAGTCCCTATGTGCTGGGATGACTGACTCCTGGTTACATTGCTGGCATGGTCCCTGTGTGCAGGAATGATTGACTCCTGTGCATGCGCAGCTCAGCTGATGTTGTCACATGGTCCCTGTGTGCTGGGATGATTGACTACTGTGCATGCGCAGCTTAGTTTACATTGCCAACAGGGTCCCTGTGTGCTGGGATGATTGACTCCTGTGCATGCGCAGCTCAGCTTACATTTCTGGCATGGTCCCTATGTGTGCTGGATGATTGACTCCTGTGCATATGCAGCTCAGCTTACATTGCTGGCATAGTCCCTATGTGCTGTGATGACTGACTCTGGTTACATTGCTGGCATGGACCCTGTGTGCTGGAATGATTGACTCCTGTGCATGCGCAGCTTAGCTTACATTACCAACAGGGTCCCTGTGTGCTGGGATGATTGACTCCTGTGCATACGCAGCGCAGCTTACATTGCTGGCATGGTCCCTATGAGCTGGAATGATTGACTCCTGTGCATGCGCAGCTCTGCTTACATTTCTGGCATGGTCCCTATGTGTGCTGGGATGATTGACTTCTGTGCATGCGCAGCTCAGCTTACATTGCCGGCATGGTCCCTGTGTGCTGGATGATTCACTCCTGCTTACATTGCCGGCACGATCACTGTGAGCTGGAATGATTGACTCCTGTGCATGCGCAGCTCAGCTTACGTTGTCAGCATGGTCCCTGTGTGCTGGATGATTGACTTCTGTGCATACGCAGCTCAGCTTACATTGCCGGCACGATCCCTGTGTGCTGGGATGATTGACTTCTGTGCATGCGCAGCTCAGCTTACATTGCCGGCACGATCCCTGTGTGCTGGGATGATTGACTTCTGTGCATGCGCAGCTCAGCTTACATTGCCGGCACGATCCCTGTGTTCTGGGATGATTGACTCCTGTGCATGCGCAGCTCAGCTTACATTGCCGGCACGATCCCTGTGTTCTGGGATGATTGACTCCTGTGCATGCGCAGCTCAGCTTACATTGCCGGCATGGTCCCTGTGTGCTGGGATGATTGACTCCTGTGCGTGCGCAGCTCAGCTTACATTGCCGGCACGATCCCTGTGTTCTGGGATGATTGACTCCTGTGCATGCGCAGCTCAGCTTACATTGCCGGCATGGTCCCTGTGTGCTGGGATGATTGACTCCTGTGCATGCGCAGCTCAGCTTACATTATCGGCATGGTCCCTGTGTGCTGGGATGATTGACTCCTGTGCATCAGCTTACGTTGCCAGCATGCACGCACATTGGCCAGTGAAGATGGCCGAAGACCAGCATCTACCAGAAGATGAAGGCAACTGAGATGATTGAAGGAAAGGGAAGTTTAGCTCCACGTTAGAGAAGAGATCTCACAAGGAGACTTTGATTTTGGTAGCATGTTCTGATAAAGACCGACCGAAGGTCGTACCTGTTTAGTTTTTTGTGTGCTCATCAGAATGGGGCTAATCTTGCTTTATATGGCAGTTGCTCTTCTATAAACACTTTATGGCGTTTTATGACAGTGCAGATAAGGCAGAAACTGTCTACAGAGGAAAACTCAAAGTGCAGAAATACTCCTGGGCCCCGGATTCAGACCCTTGTGTTGCGATAACACGAAACTTCCTGCATTGATACTGTTTATTATTAACCCCTCGCCCTCCTGAGGATACCCCCCCCCCCCCTTCCTGACCAGGCCATTTTTTTGCGATACGGTGCAGTTACTATAACTGACAATTGCATGGTCATGCAACGCTGCACCCAAATGCACTTTGTCCTTTCCCCCCACCCCCACAAATGGAGCTTTCTTTCAGTGGTATTTGATCACCTGTGCATTTTTTTTTTTTTGCGCTATAAACCAAGACCGACAATTTTGAAAAAAATATATATATTTTTGACTTTTTGCTATTAAACATATCCAGTAAAAAAAATCTAAATTTGTCAAATTTAAAAAAAAAAAAAAAAAAATCCCAATACGTGTAAATTAATTGGTTTGTAGTTGTAGCATTTACAAATGGCGGTATATACTGGAATTTGTTGTGGGGTTTTTTTTTTCCCCCCCCCACAAATTGAGCTTTCTTTTGGTGGTATTTGATCGCCTGTGTGTTTTTTTTTGTTTTTTTTTGTTTTTTTGTTTTCACTATAAAAAAAAAAAAAACCCAATAATTTTGAAGAAACAATATTTTTGACTTTTTGCTAGTAAAAACATTGAAAAAAATCAAATTTCGTCATAAATTTAGGCCAAAATGTATTCTGCTCCGTGTCTTTGCTACAAAAAATCCCAATACGTGTAAATGAATTGCTTTACATGAAAGTTACAGCGTTTACAAATGGCGGTATATATACTGGAATTTGTTTTTGTAAAAAAAAAAAAAATTATTTTTTTTTTCTTTTACTAATATCAGCGACTTATAGCGGTACTGTGGCGGACATTCTGACACTGGGGGGAACTGACTTGGTGTCGCTGAAGCACACACCCTAGTAAAACACTCCCAGCACACAGTTAACCCTTTGATAGACCCTCACATTAACCCCTTCCTGCCCAGTGACACCAATACAGTGATCGGTGCTAATAAAGAGCACTGACACTACTAATGACACTGGGCAGGAAGGGGTTAACATCTGGGGCGATCAAAGGGTTAACTGTGTGTGTTTTCACTGTAAGCACACTGCTTTGTATGACTATGCAGCCATACAAAGCAGTGTGCAGGCGCTGACTGGAGAGAGGTCTGTACTGTTTACATACAGGTTTCTCCCCCGTTGGAGATTGCCGGGTGCCGGTCGGGAATCCCCAGCCGGGGCCTGGTGATTGACAGCCAAGTCCACGAATGGCAGCGCGCGTAGGGGCGTGCGCGATCCTTCTAAATGGAACTGCAAAATCGTGTAAATAAACGTGATCTTTTCCCACCCTGTAGCAGGATTTCCGCTATAGGGTGACGCGGAAGCTGTTATGGGGCCCTAGTTGGGTGTTTTGTATTCCCATAGAACACTGCTCTTGCTGTTGGTGTGATTGGTTGAATTTCACGTTGTTTGTTGTCTTTCAGGCGCGTGGCGAGTTCGAATACAAACAACCAGATACCTCAGACCTGCAGCCCCTTTAGCAAAAAGAAGAAATGCAAGGATAAGTATCTTGCAAAACACAGCTCCAGTGAGTATTGATGGCCGCACGGCTCCATTGTTGTGTTCGTTCCCTGCACAGCGCTCATTAATCACACGTTCTCTCCAATCTGCCTCCAGTATTTGACCAGCTCGATGTGGTGTTGTACGAAGAAGTGGTGTCTCTGCCGGCATTCACACGGAAAACCCTGGTGCTGATTGGTCAGTATGAGACGCAGGATTGGCACGACTGTGTTCTGTAGATGAGATCGGTGGCCGTATGCATGATGCAGATTTACTATTGGACCTTTTTTGTATCGTTTGTTTCTGTGTCAGGAGTTATGTAACAATAGAAAGAAATGTGTTCTGTGTTCTGAATATATTCATTGAAAGCTGAACTCCTGACTGACCGCTAGATCCAGGTATGAGGGAGAGGTTTACCTATCAGGATTTGTATTCCTTCCATCAAGGCCTGAGATCCACACAGCCGGGTGGAGGGCACAGCCCTGCCGCACAGCCAGGTGGAGGGCACAGCCCTGCCGCACAGCCAGGTGGAGGGCACAGCCCATGCCGCACAGCCAGGTGGAGGGCACAGCCCATGCCGCACAGCCAGGTGGAGGGCACAGCCCATGCCGCACAGCCAGGTGGAGGGCACAGCCCATGCCGCACAGCCAGGTGGAGGGCACAGCCCATGCCGCACAGCCAGGTGGAGGGCACGGCCCTGCCGCACAGCCAGGTGGAGGGCACGGCCCTCTGCCGCACAGCCGGGTGTGGAGGGCACGGCCCTCTGCCGCACAGCCGGGTGTGGAGGGCACGGCCCTCTGCCGCACAGCCGGGTGTGGAGGGCACGGCCCTCTGCCGCACAGCCGGGTGTGGAGGGCACGGCCCTCTGCCGCACAGCCGGGTGTGGAGGGCACGGCCCTCTGCCGCACAGCCGGGTGTGGAGGGCACGGCCCTCTGCCGCACAGCCGGGTGTGGAGGGCACGGCCCTCTGCCGCACAGCCGGGTGTGGAGGGCACGGCCCTCTGCCGCACAGCCGGGTGGGGAGGGCACGGCCCTCTGCCGCACAGCCGGGTGGGGAGGGCACGGCCCTCTGCCGCACAGCCGGGTGGGGAGGGCACGGCCCTCTGCCGCACAGCCGGGTGTGGAGGGCACGGCCCTCTGCCGCACAGCCGGGTGTGGAGGGCACGGCCCTCTGCCGCACAGCCGGGTGTGGAGGGCACGGCCCTCTGCCGCACAGCCGGGTGTGGAGGGCACGGCCCTCTGCCGCACAGCCGGGTGTGGAGGGCACGGCCCTCTGCCGCACAGCCGGGTGTGGAGGGCACGGCCCTCTGCCGCACAGCCGGGTGGGGAGGGCACGGCCCTCTGCCGCACAGCCGGGTGGGGAGGGCACGGCCGGGTGGGGAGGGCACGGCCCTCTGCCGCACAGCCGGGTGGATGAAACAAGTTTTCCTGTTTGGACTGAGGAATGCAGAGGTGTCATCTCCTTACACCCAGCCTATTGAAGGAGAAGGCAGCCAATGAATAAGCTCCTCTTTCTCCCTTTTTGCTGTTCTCCCTCTCCTACCAGCTTGCACTGCAGAACAATTGATTGGCTTTGCATGCTGCTTCTCCCTCGATCAGCCTGCGCTCTGCTGTACAGGGATTGGAGGTCACATTTATGTACTCGCGTTGTTTACATTTTACGATTGATTTATTAACACAGATCTAAATTTATTTGTGTCTTTTTTTATACTTGCCTGGAGTTCACCTTTTTGAATATATATTATGTTGTGTGACCATTGCTTGTACCTTTTTTTTATACCTTTTTCTACTAGTGTGCCATTTTGTGGTGGGTATACTGGATGTGCAGTACGGTGGGGGGGGGGCGGCTAAGGGACGGCTGTAGTGGGGTGAAAGGAGAATGGTTTCCATGTCTTCTGTGGGGGGAGAATTTCCCAGACTTCAGATAAAAGCCGCATTGCTTTCTGTTTGCGGGTCCAGGAGAGGGTTGTAATCTCAGCAATATAATGGGATTCCACCCAAGGAACATGGCCGCCAGAAATCCTGAAACTACATTAGATGGAGAATGCAATAGTGACACCTAGAAATCATTCATGTCTACAAACCGCCTACTTCAATGGATTCTGTTTTCTCTTCTGGCTTCTTCTGTAGGTGTCAGCGGAGTGGGTCGTAGTCACATCAAAAATACTTTACTTACTAAATATCCGGAGAGATTTTCTTATCCTTCACCACGTGAGTGTCCACATTACGATTGTACAGATATGTAGCTTGTCTGAGTGTCACAGATGTATTGAGGGGTGAGGGAAGGCGGGGTGTTGGTGACGGATGACGTGTGAAGGGGTGGGGGAAGGCGGGGTGTTGGTGACGGATGACGTGTGAAGGGGTGGGGGAAGGCGGGGTGTTGGTGACGGATGACGTGTGAAGGGGTGGGGGAAGGCGGGGTGTTGGTGACAGATGACGTGTGAAGGGGTGGGGGAAGGCGGGGTGTTGGTGACGGATGACGTGTGAAGGGGTGGGGGAAGGCGGGGTGTTGGTGACGGATGACGTGTGAAGGGGTGGGGGAAGGCGGGGTGTTGGTGACGGATGACGTGTGAAGGGGTGGGGGAAGGCGGGGTGTTGGTGACGGATGAGGTGTGAAGGGGTGGGGGAAGGCGGGGTGTTGGTGACGGATGACGTGTGAAGGGGTGGGGGAAGGCGGGGTGTTGGTGACGGATGACGTGTGAAGGGGTGGGGGAAGGCGGGGTGTTGGTGACGGATGACGTGTGAAGGGGTGGGGGAAGGCGGGGTGTTGGTGACGGATGACGTGTGAAGGGGTGGGGGAAGGCGGGGTGTTGGTGACGGATGACGTGTGAAGGGGTGGGGGAAGGCGGGGTGTTCGTGACGGATGATGTATGCGGGGGTGTTGGTGGCGGATGACGTATGGAGGGTGAGGGGAAGGTGAGGTGTTGGTGACGAATGATGTATGGAGGGGCGGGGGAAGGCGCGGGGGTGTTGGTGACGGATGACTTATGGAGGGGCAGGGGAAGGCGGGGTGTTGGTGACGGATGACTTATGGAGGGGCGGGGGAAGGCGGGGTGTTGGTGACGGATGACTTATGGAGGGGCGGGGGAAGGCGGGGTGTTGGTGACGGACGACTTATGGAGGGGCGGGGGAAGGCGGGGTGTTGGTGACGGATGATGTGGCAGTGCAATTATTTCTTCATCTATTCTTTTTATATTGAGAAGTGTGAGGGAATGAAAATGTAATGCTGTGATGGTTGGTGGTGGTTGGAGGGGTTTTCCGAGTGATGTGAATGTACAATATACGTGTACAGCGCTGTGTAAATTGGCGGCAATTATAGAAGGACCTGTAATGAAATAGAAACTAACTGTGAACGGTTGTTTCCCCCCCCCCTTGTTTTCCTGGTAGACACCTCCCGGCCACCTAAGCGCGGAGAAGAAGACGGGGCGGCCTATCATTTTGTGTCTGTGGATGACATGAGCAAAGCAATCTCAGAAAATCTGTTTATGGAGTTCGGGAGCTTTAATGGCTACATGTTTGGGACAAAATTCCAGACTGTAACAGACATACATAAAGAAGGGAAGGTGGCTCTTCTGGATATAGAACCTCAGGTGAGAAGAAGGGGACACCTACACAGCAAGCAAAACAAATTACTTTTCCTTCTGTCTTTTTGTTTTCCTTTTAAACCTGAACTTTAGCTATCATTTATTAATTTGCCTTCTTCCTAGCACTGTTCCCCACAGATCTGTGCCGCTCTTTCTGCTACTGCTCATCTAGTTTGCAGGCAACATTCAGTCTGCTTCCTGTGAGCCCAGACTGTAATGGGCTGGATGGGGCTGTGCTTGCCTTATGAGACAGATGTTGAATCATGATTCCGCCCCCGCGGACGCGGATGGTTTGGGGCGCGACGCCTCCCGCGGACGCGGATGGTTTGGGGCGCGACGCCTCCCGCGGACGCGGATGGTTTGGGGCGCGACGCCTCCCGCGGACGCGGATGGTTTGGGGCGCGACGCCTCCCGCGGACGGGGCGCGACGCCTCCCGCGGACGGGGCGCGACGCCTCCCGCGGACGGGGCGCGACGCCTCCCGCGGACGGGGCGCGACGCCTCCCTCCCACTGGCCACCAATGGTTTGGGGCGCAACTCCCACAGATACCAGGGCTTTTTTTTTTACTTCTGCTGGCCACAGTTCTTCCCCCCACCTACGTTTGAAGATCAGTAAACTGGCCCTTTGTTTAAAAAGTTTGAAGATCCCTGAATTAAAGGATAAGTACATGTAAGACCTATATTACGCTCAAATATGGATCTGTGGAAGAGGGAGGTTGGGATTAGTTCCCTCAGGGAAAAAAGATAAATGTAGACATTACCTCCGTAACCTTATCAACCACTCAGTGTCCTCCACCCCTCTCTGCCAATCCCTCCACTGACCTCCACCCCTCTCTGCCAATCCCTCCACTGGCTTCCAACCATTGTCCTCCACCCCTCTCTGCCAATCCCTCCACTGGCTTCCAACCATTGTCCTCCACCCCTCTCTGCCAATCCCTCCACTGGCCTCCTCTCAGTGTCCTCCACCCCTCTCTGCCAATCCCTCCACTGGCCTCCGCTCAGTGTCCTCCACCCCTCTCTGCCAATCCCTCCATTGGTCTCCGCTCAGTGTCCTCCACCCCTCTCTGCCAATCCCTCCACTGGCCTCCACCCCTCTCTGCCAATCCCTCCACTGGCCTCCATCCCTCTCTGCCAATCCCTCCACTGGCTTCTGATTGCCCAGCGACCTAAATTTGAAATAATAACCTACAAAACTAATCACAACTCTGCTCTGAGATGCATCACCTATCTTTTCTTCAAATATCACCCAAATCAGCCACTCCTCAAGACATCCTTCACTCAAATTGTGTCCTCCTTCCCATGCTCCTCTCCAGGATTTTTCCCAGAGCCTCTCCCATCCTCTGGAACTCTCTACCTCTGTCCAGCTACCTCATACTCCTTTTAGGCGATCCCTGAAAACTCCTCTCTTCAGCGAAGCCCATCACCCCTCGTACTGGCTGAACTTTTATATAGGGATGCACCGATTTTAGCAGCTGAAAATAGGGTTTTTGGCATTGTGCCGATAGAGGGGGAAAACAAAAAGTGCTGATAATGGCATGCTGTGCCCCATAGACTTCAATGAAAAATCCCGTCCCATTCATTTCAAAGCCAAAATGTTCCCTAGTGGCTTCAGTGCAAAATCATGTCCTATAGACTTCAATGCAAACCCCCTCCCAGTGACTTCAGTGCAAAGACGCCAGCCATGTTAAATTTAAAGAAACATTTTTAACAAACTTTCCGTTTTTTAAGTGCATCCTAAATTTTCAGTTTTGGCACTGACATTTTAATTTCAGTGCACCTCCTACTTTTATCACTTCCATTTGCTCATCCTCTACAGTTATAACCTTTTTGTACCGCTTGCTCCACCCTAGTTACATAGTTAGTCTGGCTGAAAAAAGACAAAAGTCCATCCAGTTCAGCCATAACCCTTACAACCCTTTTAGATTGTAAGCTCTTATGAGCAAGGCCCTCTTGTATTGTTGTATTGTCTCCCGTTCTATTGTAAAGCGCTGAGCAAACTGTTGGCGCCATATAAATCCTGTAGAATAATAATCCTCTTAACCCCTCCCCCTCCTGAGGATTACAACCCCCCCTCCCCCTTCCTGACCGGGCCATGTTTTGCGTTACGGCGCTGCGTTACTTTAACTGACAATTGCGCACCCAGATGAAATTTACGTCCTTTTTTCCCCACGAGTAGAGCTTTCCTTTGGTGGTTTTTGATCACCTCTGCGGTTTTTCAATTTTTTTGTGCTATAAGCAAAAAAAGACCGACCATTTTGAGAAAAAAAAACCTATATTTTGGACTTTTTGCTATAAAACATGTCCAGTAAAAAAATTTGAAATCAAATGTAGGCCAAAACGTATTCTGCAAAACGAAAAAAAATTCCCAATACGTGTAAATGAATTGGTTTACGTGAAAATTACAGCGTTTACAAATGGCGGTATAGATACTGGGATTTTTTTTAATTTTTATTTTTCCTTCCTGGCAATGGCGACGATCTGCGACTTTTAGCGGGACTGCGGCAGACATTCTGACACTGGAGGGGTGGGACTTGGTGTCATTGACATTCCCAGTGACACCAATACAGTGATCAGTGCTAAAAAAAAAAGCACTGATGCTGTACCAATGGCACTGGGCAGGAAGGGGTTAATGTGAGGGTCTATCAAAGGGTTAACTGTGTGCTGGGAGTGGTTTACTAGGGGGTGGGGGGTGTGCTTCACTGTAAGCAAACTAATCAGGATGGTTGTGCTGTGTGCCGGAGCTGACAGGGAAGAAGACCTGTAAACAAAACAGTCTTCCTCCCTGTCGGCGATTGTCGGTAATCGCCAGCCGGGACCCAGTGATTGAGATCTCCGGCCACGAACAGCCGCACGCACCCCCTACCCGGACATGCAAAATCACGTGTGTGTATATATATACATGTTTTTGCGCACCCCTGCCGCCATGTAGCGGTATATCTGCGGGAAAGCCGTTAAAGCCCACTTATCTTTGAACTGTCATTTGTTGATTTCCTTTAGTCCTCTGGTACTGTATACATGTATGGTAGTGAAGGACACAAAACTTCTCATTTTAGGGAATTATTTTATTGATGTATTTGGTGATTTCTATTTTGTTGATTTTTTTTTTTATTTTTGTCTCCCAGACTCTGAAGATGGTGCGCACAGCAGAACTGGCTCCGTTCATTGTGTTTGTGTCTCCTACGGATGCTGACAAAGTAAGTGAATGAAGACCTTGCCCCACCCCCACCCCTGGATCTACTATACCAGCTGAAGCTTTTCTGTGGGCTGAGCAAATCTGCTTCTGCTCTCTTGAATGCATTCTACATACACTGCCATGGGGGAGCTATGGAGGTCACCACAGTTATGGTCTGACTGCCATTCTAGGGGGCTTCCCTATAGGAATATATGCTGCCCGCATAACACATGTGCGATGGCAAAAGGGTGGGCTTTACACTGCACACGTGTGTCACCGGGCAGCCAATGTTTCTGTGCTGAGAGCGCGTTCCCAGCACTGAGGCTGTGTTGTTCACCAGGGCTTACGATCAGCAGGACTGGCTGTTGATCACGTGACCTCTGTGACTGCCGATCACAGCAATCACATGATCACCAATCCTTCAGCAGATAACGGCAATCCCATGATCGCCAATCCTTCGGCAGATCACGGTAATCCCATGATCGCTAATCCTTCAGCAGATAACTGTAATCCCATAATCGCCAATCCTTCAGCAGATCACGGTAATCCCATGATCGCCAATCCTTCGGCAGATCACGGTAATCCCATGATCGCCAGTCCTTCGGCAGATCACGGTAATCCCATGATCGCCAGTCCTTCGGCAGATCATGGTAATCCCATGATCGCCAATGCTTCGGCAGATCACGGTAATCCCATGATCGCCAATGCTTCAGCAGATCACGGTAATCCCATGATCGCCAATGCTTCAGCAGATCACGGTAATCCCATGATCGCCATTGCTTCAGCAGATCACGGTAATCCCATGATCGTCAGTCCTTCAGCAGATCACGGTAATCCCATGATCGTCAGTCCTTCAGCAGATCACGGTAATCCCATGATCGCCAGTCCTTCAGTAGAAGTTTGAGGCGGTATAATTGTGTGTCTTAGTGTTGTGTTTATTGTATCTGATCCTAGATTGTAAGCTCTGATGAGTCGGCCCTCTGATTCCTCTGTATTGTACCTGTACTGTCTGCCCTCGTGTTGGCGCTGTATAAATCCTGTATAATAATTTGTCTGGTGTTTTCCCCCCCTTGTAGTCGGATGCACTGCAGAAGCTTCGTACCGACTCTGACGTCCTCCGCACTCGCTATGCACAGTACTTTGATCTGACTCTGGTCAATAATGACGTGGAACAGACTGTGAACGACCTACTCGAAGCTTTTGATGCTGCATGTGCCTCTCCCCAGTGGGTCCCGGTGTCTTGGGTATATTGACTTCCATCCTTTATTACCGCCCCCAAACATCCGCTCCATTTACAGCTCCGCATACAAGATGTTACCTTTTTAAATTTTTAATTGGCAGTTAGTCCCCGGTCACACTGGGCGCGACTTGGCATGTGATTCGCATGCTATACGACTTGCAAATCGCATTGCGAGTCGCACCGTATCGTCCACAAGTACAGCGGTCATATCGGTGCGGTTTTCGACTTAGTCGGCGCCGCACCGATTTCTACAGTTGTACATGCACTACTTTTGGTGCGATTTGCATAGACATCTGTGTCGGATGTCTTGCAAATCTCACTTGAAATTGGCATCTCACCCGACTTTGAAATCGCGCGACTTACAGTGAAGTCACACAATTTCAAAGTCGAGATTGGTGTGACCGGGATATTACCGATGTGAACATGCCTGTGCTGATGAGTAGTTCGGTGTTTTTACAATTCTGATTATCAGATTAGGATTTTTTTGTGACGTTCCCTGAAGACCGGCGTATCTTTATTCAGGTCCTCTGTGTGTAATATCAGAACCTGGTGTATTGCCCCCTGAAGTTGTACAAGTATGGACCGGTGTTCCTACCCTGAATGGTTCATACATTTCCTCCAGATGTGTGTAGCAGTGCTGCAGCATTTAGCATCTGTGGGCTCCCCCAGGGAAGTGACAGGGCTGAGCTTTGTGGAGCAGGGAGGAGCTTTGTGTCACGCGGAGTGGGGGGGTGGAGCTTTGTCATGCGGAGCAGCATTGTCATGTGGAGTGGGGAGGAGCTTTGTATTATGTGGGTGGAGCTTTGTCAGGTGGCGCTTTGAGTCACGCGGAGCAGCATTGTCATGTGGAGCGGGGAGGAGCTTTGTGTTACGGGGGTGGAGCTTTCTCAAGTGGAGCTTTGTCAGATGGAGCGGGGGTGGAGCTTCGTGTCACGCAGAGTGGGGAGGAGCTTTGTGTCACGTGGAGTGGGGGGTGGAGCTTTGTGTCACGCGGAGCAGCTTTGTGTCACGCGGAGCGGGGGTGGAGCTTTGTCACACGGAGCGGGGGTGGAGCTTTGTGTCACGGGGAGGAGCTTTGTGTCACGTGGAGCGGGGAGGAGATTTGCGTCACGTGAACAGACCGTAGCGCAGTTCATGTAAGGCAGCCTAGGATGTGAGTGTAGATCCTCTGTGACTGCCGTGTATAGATGGGGCTGTGCACTGGAGGACATGAGTGGTTTCAGGCGAACAATTGTGTTTTGTAATTGTTTGCATTGTGCTTCTGAACTTACTAGAACCATTGACTACTCCAGGAGAGTACATCTCCAGCACAGCCCCTTTATACCTTGCATATTAGACACTTCCATTTCTGGGAGTGTCTAGTTACTGTCAGTGCTGCTCCAGCTCCTCTCCTCCCTACATAGCCTTTTATGTAGCTGCCAGGGGAGGAGCAAAGTGGAATACTGTGGATCAAGGGTGGGCAGTCTTGGTGCTTCAGCTGTTGTGTAACTACAAATCCCATGAGGCATTGCATGACTGACAGCCACAGGCATAATGGGACTTAGTTTTACCGTCCCTGAAGGGCTCAGGTTACCTACCCCTGCTATAGTGTTCCTTGAGTGACGACGCTGAGTCTGCTGACATCACATCCAAGATGGCGGCACCCAGCAGCTGTCTCTGGGATGTCTACACAATGGAGGCTTTTACAGTAACATAACGTGCCTAAAATGCACATCTAATGTTGTGGACTGATTGGTGATGTCTGGTCTGGTGCCGGGGTCTCTCTTCAGCTTCAGTCATGTACCTGTGATCAGGGGTGTATAGAAGTTCCAGGTCCCTCGTGAGGCTGCGGATCGGATTGGCTAGAGCAGGGATTCATTGCTACGTTTCTTGCATGAGCGCCAGGTACATACGCAGCAAACCTGATCCTAGGCTAGATGGAACCCTCACAGTGCAGTCCCGGTCCTCGTGTGCCGAACATACACGGCAT
Source organism: Staurois parvus (assembly GCF_062004578.1). Taxonomy (NCBI): domain Eukaryota; kingdom Metazoa; phylum Chordata; class Amphibia; order Anura; family Ranidae; genus Staurois; species Staurois parvus. The sequence goes on from NW_028321022.1 coordinate 20,754, forward strand.
TCAGAATCCAGAGGTACGCAGAACCCCAATTCTGGTATACTGCAGAGTATTATACAATGAAAGTATTAACTCCTATCCCATGACGCAGGCTGATGGGAAATGACAGCTGGGGGTGTCTGTCCCTACATTCATGGTGATCCTTTATGGACCGGTTATTAGCACAGAACAGAATACAGTTTAGAAATCAATTTTTAAACAAATTCTGCAGAGAATATAGCTGGTGGTTCAAGGAGAACCCAACTCAATAATCGGACTGTATGCAATCAGAGCTGTTTTTATTTATTTTTACCCCTCCCCATTATCAGCATGAGCTCCACATTCCAACCATTTCATATCAGCTAAGAGCTGAACTTCCTCCAATCAGATGGGGAGAACTGCAATGAGGTTCGGTGCTCAAGGTGGCCATACACTTGTACATTCCTTTAGGTCTACAATTCGCTATTTGTATCCAGTCACTAGTCCTATTCTTGTACTAAACTGGGAGAATTGTCTAGTTTTGGTAAATCTAAAGGAGACGGTACAGTCAGATTGTATAGTGTGTGGCCAGCTTCAGTTACACCAGTTATTTGCTACTGAGCTATTTAATCCCTTGCTGGCGCATCGCATTAAACTAGAATGACACAGGAAGTTTTGGGCAGTGCAGCCATCTTACTAGAACAGCTAGAATTTACTAAACATGAAAATAAATATATATATATATATATATAAAAATATATATTTTCATTCCAATTTTTCGGTTTTATTTTTTTTTTGTATATTTTCAACTTATGATTTTTAGTGCTAGCACACAGGGGAAAAAAAAAAAAAATATATATATATATATATATATATATATATATATATATATATATATATATATAAAAAATTTTTTTTACTTTCCCTGTGTCATAGCAATAAAATCACATTAAAAAAATTTAAAATATACATGAAAATAAAAACAGAAAAATTGGAGCCTCCTCACATATGCAGACATTTCGGTTCGGTTTTCAGCCATATGCATTCCGAATTTTCGGTATCTGTTTTGGCACCAGAATTTTAATTTTGCTGTGCAACACTAATAAAAATATATATATAAAATGTAAATTATAACGTAAGCTACACCTAGACCATGCACTAGTGGCCAATTGCACAGGATTGGCACATTTTGCAACCATGCCAGATCACTCCTTACCTGTGTAGCTTACTCCATAGAAAGCCCAATATACTATGAGGGTTGTACTGACAGTAAAGTGGCCATAACTTTTAGGAACTTCTATAGGTTTTTCAGATTTCATGTTGGTAGAGTAACTTCCTCTATAGGAACTCTTCTTTTCTTCATTGCATGTAAATGATGGAATCCAATTAGAACTAACATGCGGTCATTGAGGCCTTGACAAAGGAGCGGACTGACTGACGCAGAAGGCTACTGAATGCTCCAATCAGTGGTGTCATCTCCATAAACATTCTGTAGCCTTCTGTGGATGTCAGTCAGCCCGCTCCTTTGTCAAGGCCTCATGTTGCTTCTTATTGGAAACCATTTACCTACATTGAAAAAAAAGTTAATAATTTACAGAAGTTGTCCAAATTTCACGTTAGAGTAGCTTTTGTTATTGGAATCCATTTACCTGCAATGAAAAAAGTTAACAAAAGCTACTCTAACGTGAAATTTGGACAACTGTAAATTAACTTTTTTTTTTTCCAATGCAGGTAAATGGATTCCAATAAGAAGCAACATGCGGTCATTGAGGCCTTGACAAAGGAGCGGACTGACTTACACAGAAGGCTACAGAATATTGGACACCATTGATTAGAGCAAGGCCTTCATATTGGTGACTCTTGTCAGTGGTGTCATCTCCATAAACAATGTCTTCTCATTGGTGACTCTTGTCAGTGGTGTCATCTCCATAAACAATGTCTTCTCATTGGTGACTCTTGTCAGTGGTGTCATCTCCATAAACAATGTCTTCTCATTGGTGACTCTTGTCAGTGGTGTCATCTCCATAAACAATGTCTACTCATTGGTGACTCTTGTCAGTGGTGTCATCTCCATAAACAATGTCTTCTCATTGGTGACTCTTGTCAGTGGTGTCATCTCCATAAACAATGTCTTCTCATTGGTGACTCTTGTCAGTGGTGTCATCTCCATAAACAATGTCTTCTCATTGGTGACTCTTGTCCGTGGTGTCATCTCCATAAACAATGTCTTCTCATTGGTGACTCTTGTCCGTGGTGTCATCTCCATAAACAATGTCTTCTCATTGGTGACTCTTGTCAGTGGTGTCATCTCCATAAACAATGTCTTCTCATTGGTGACTCTTGTCAGTGGTGTCATCTCCATAAACAATGTCTTCTCATTGGTGACTCTTGTCAGTGGTGTCATCTCCATAAACAATGTCTTCTCATTGGTGACTCTTGTCAGTGGTGTCATCTCCATAAACAATGTCTACTCATTGGTGACTCTTGTCAGTGGTGTCATCTCCATAAACAATGTCTTCTCATTGGTGACTCTTGTCAGTGGTGTCATCTCCATAAACAATGTCTACTCATTGGTGACTCTTGTCAGTGGTGTCATCTCCATAAACAATGTCTTCTCATTGGTGACTCTTGTCAGTGGTGTCATCTCCATAAACAATGTCTTCTCATTGGTGACTCTTGTCAGTGGTGTCATCTCCATAAACAATGTCTTCTCATTGGTGACTCTTGTCAGTGGTGTCATCTCCATAAACAATGTCTTCTCATTGGTGACTCTTGTCAGTGGTGTCATCTCCATAAACAATGTCTTCTCATTGGTGACTCTTGTCAGTGGTGTCATCTCCATAAACAATGTCTTCTCATTGGTGACTCTTGTCAGTGGTGTCATCTCCATAAACAATGTCTTCTCATTGGTGACTCTTGTCAGTGGTGTCATCTCCATAAACAATGTCTTCTCATTGGTGACTCTTGTCCGTGGTGTCATCTCCATAAACAATGTCTTCTCATTGGTGACTCTTGTCCGTGGTGTCATCTCCATAAACAATGTCTTCTCATTGGTGACTCTTGTCAGTGGTGTCATCTCCATAAACAATGTCTTCTCATTGGTGACTCTTGTCAGTGGTGTCATCTCCATAAACAATGTCTTCTCATTGGTGACTCTTGTCAGTGGTGTCATCTCCATAAACAATGTCTTCTCATTGGTGACTCTTGTCCGTGGTGTCATCTCCATAAACAATGTCTTCTCATTGGTGACTCTTGTCCGTGGTGTCATCTCCATAAACAATGTCTTCTCATTGGTGACTCTTGTCAGTGGTGTCATCTCCATAAACAATGTCTTCGCATTGGTGACTCTTGTCAGTGGTGTCATCTCCATAAACAATGTCTTCGCATTGATGACTCTTGTCAGTGGTGTCATCTCCATAAACAATGTCTTCTCATTGATGACTCTTGTCAGTGGTGTCATCTCCATAAACAATGTCTTCTCATTGGTGACTCTTGTCAGTGGTGTCCAATATTCTGTCGCTTTCTGTGGATGTCAGTCAGCCCGCTCCTTCATCAACAACTCAATGACCGCACGTTGCTTCTTCTTGGATTCTATCATTTACCTGCAATGAAAAAAGTTACTAATAACAAAAGCTACTCTAATGTGAAATTTAGACAACCTCTGTAAATTATTAGAGAAGGATATTGAATGCACTTTGTAGTCACAGAAATTCCGTACACAAAATAATAAAATTCAATGTCACTTTATTAACGCCATCTCTAAAATGTGTTAATAAAGTAACGGTACACAAAAAAAAACAATTACTTTATAAACACATTTTAGAGATGGTGTTGATAAAGTGACATTGGTTTTAATATTTTTTTTTTTTTGTATATGGAGTTTGTGCCTACAACGTCCATTTAATATCCTTCTCTAATATCAAACTTTCGGGATGTGGCACGATGGTATTGGCTGGGTCGTGACCTCCTACCACCCGATGGTCGTCCCATTTTTTTTTTTTCAATATACAACCTCTGTAAATTCATATAGTTATTCCCACTTTGCGATCCTTTCAGCACAGCCCTCGTATTAGCGGTGCGACCATAAAATAACAGGTTGTGACAGATAAAACAACCAATCGTGAGCCTAGTTCTTGTCCAATGCACGGTGCCCATCAGAAACGTTTCACATGACCGTTACATTCGGTGTGCCATATCGCATATATTATGTCCAAAGGAATTGCGCATTCGTGTGTCAAGCGGTAGAAGTGATTAGGGACAAACTTCGGATTGTCAGTGTTTTGGCTGGGTTGCTCACCAGAATCCAGACTAATCTTTGTAAACAAACATCAGCCGGGGAAGGGGGGTCTGCCAAACATCAGCCGGGGAAGGGGGTCTGCCTAACATCAGCCGGGGAAGGGGGTCTGCCTAACATCAGCGGGGGAAGGGGGTCTGCCTAACATCAGCCGGGGAAGGGGGTCTGCCTAACATCAGCCGGGGAAGGGGGTCTGCCTAACATCAGCCGGGGAAGGGGGTCTGCCTAACATCAGCCGGGGAAGGGGGTCTGCCTAACATCAGCCGGGGAAGGGGGTCTGCCTAACATCAGCCGGGGAAGGGGGTCTGCCTAACATCAGCCGGGGAAGGGGGTCTGCCTAACATCAGCCGGGGAAGGGGGTCTGCAGTAACACACAGATGTGGCTGCACCGTTTGCACCTGCTGGGGTTGCTGCTCCATAAATAATTGGATGTAATTTGTGACCATTTTGCACAGAATTTTCCTGATGCAATTTCTCCCTCTGAACATGCGATAGTTTTATCAGACCCATTGAGATTGCAGTAGAATGACTGAGCCGTCCTCTCCTGTGTAGCTCGATCCGAATAGTTGTCATGCTGTCCGAGGACCCAGGCAGACAGGCTTCACTTCCTGCTACAGGCCAAAAGCTTTATGGAATATTTGCTTCCAAGCAGCTAATAAAGAAAAGTGGGGAGGCGGGTAACTAGCTTTTCCGATGTATTCATTTCCAGTTTGTGGTTTTTTTGTTTTTTTTTTGCCTGGAGTTCTCCTTTAAATTGGATTGTATTATGTAAAAAGTGACCCATTGCCAGCAGTTCTGTGACCCCCCCCCCCCCGCTATGCCATGACCTCTGAACTACAACATGTGTAGCTGTTATTGAATTTTATCTGCATTGGCGTCTTAGTTTAAAATATTTGTTGATCTGTTATTGCTGAAGTTCATTGACATTGTTGCAGGAAAATATTCTTCTAAACTGGATGATATAATTGTATCAATGTGAACATAAAAATAAAATATATTGGGGAATAAGGCCTGCGTGTTGATTTTAGTGGGTTTTTTATAACCACACACACAGTTTGCTTTGCCCGGGATCACACTATGCGGTGCAGGTTGCCACATTTTAATTTGCACAGGAATCAGTGCCTTCCTGTGCGAATTACACGCAAATGTCTGTGCGGTGCGATGAGCCATACATTTTATATGACTCAAAACGCATCCGCACCTGAATCGCAACGTATGGGTATACGATCCAATTTCTAGCAATCGCATCACATTTTGCAATCTGTTTCGGGGTGTTCTCAATTTTAACCACTTCAAGTCCAGACACTTATCACTTTTTGAATGACAATTGCGTGGTCATGCAACACTATATCCATATGAATTTTTTTTTTAGCATTTTTTTTTTTTTTTGAGACAGATAAAGCTTTATTTTGGTGGTATTTATTCACCGCTGGGATTTTTTTATTTTTTTTGCTATGTAAATGCAAGTCCAAAAATTTTTACAAAATTTTTACAAAATTTTGTAAATAGTATTTCATCATAAATCTTGGCCAAAATTTATTCCGTTGATCTTTTATAGTAAAAAAAACAAAACAAATTAGTTTACCTAAAAATTATAATGTTTAAACTTTTTACATACTGTCACCCTAGCAGTACAGTGTCACCATAGGGGTGGTGTGTTTTTTTTTTTACACTAAACACGGATTGCTTTTACAGCCTTTATGGATGTAAAAGCAATCATTTCTCCTTCTCTCTCTGTCTGCATTCTTGCAGCCATTGAGAACTACTGAGTGAGCAGTGATTGGTCACAGCTTGTCACATGGTACAAGGCTGTTGTGAATAGCCCTGTACCATGGGATCTCTGTGATCATGCACAGATTTCACACGTAGGAAGCAATACGTGAGGGTACATGAGCAATTTTGTGTTCTATTAACCCTTTGCAACAGCACCTCCTGGCCCTTTAAGAGTTTCAGAAGGTGGGTGAGATTTTAGGGTCATCTGACTGCCGTGATTCGCTGTCACATGATTGGAAAAGTCCCAATCGCAAGGGAAGATCAGGACCTTTCCGTGAGTCACAGACATGGGCTTGGAGCGCACTCTCAGCCCATTTGTATTTTCAAATGGCACGCAAATATGCAGCCACTCAGCGTCAAGGCTGAGAAGCCACATTTGTGTGCGCTCAGCGTCAAGGGGTTAAAAGGAACTTTTTTGTTTGTTTTTTTCCTATGCACAGAGCTGGGTTGAGATCCCAAAAAAACAAACTACTATTATGCATTAAATCTCAGGGCAAGTGAGCGCTTAAAATAGATTATAAAATCAATGAATGAAAATGAGACAATAGCAGCTGAACACCAAAAAAGGTACCGTATAAACCTTCAAAATAATCAGAATACATAAAAAGGGGGGGGGGGGGGGAGGTGCAGCGCTAACTAAATAAATACACATTTATATAAACCAATGTAAAGGTGCTGTTAAAGTGCAAAAAGGTGACTATAAATAATGAGTATAGTCCATAACGTGGTCAAAACCCAAGAGAGTCTTCAAAGAACTCCAATGCCTGGATTCGTGGATGAGGTGATAAAGGTATAAAGATTGCGCACTCACCAGATACGCAATCCAAATGCGCATTCAAAACAGATAATCCTAGGGTCCTCATACGGATCTGGTCAGATCTGGTCACAAAAGCCCCTCGCCACTTGATAGTGTTGCCACACATAGAAGAAAAAAGGCCGCTCTGCAGACGTAAAAGGCTCCCACCGGAGCCCAAAGAACAAAAGGAGGCCAAATAGTGTGATACCTTATTGGCAAGGGGTATTTATTCCCCACACAATACAAGCAGGGGCAGGAAAGATACTGACCATACAAAGATTTAGCAAATGGCCGCCGGCGCGACGTCACACCGCTGTAGCCGCTCCCTGACGCGTTTCGTGCGGAAGCACGTAGTCATAGGGGGTAAGCTAACCCCCTATGACTATGTGCTTTCGCACGAAACGCGTCAGGGAGCGGCTACAGCGGTGTGACGTCACGCCGACCGGCGCCACGAGGGCCCCGGTGGCCATTTGCTAAATCTTTGTATGGTCAGTATCTTTCCTGCCCCTGCTTGTATTGTGTTTTTTTGGGACTAAATACCCCTTGCCAATAAGGTATCGCACTATTTGGCCTCCTTTTGTTCTTTGGGCTCCGGTGGGAGCCTTTTACGTCTGCAGGGCGGCCTTTTTTCTTCTATGTGTGGCAACACTATCAAGTGGCGAGGGGGTTTTGTGACCAGATCCGTATGAGGACCCTAGGATTATCTGTTTTGAATGCGTATTTGGATTGCGTATCTGGTGAGTGCGCAATCTTTATACCTTTATCACCTCATCCATGAATCCAGGCATTGGAGTTCTTTGAAGACTCTCTTGGGTTATGGACTATACTCATTATTTATAGTCACCTTTTTGCACTTTAACAGCACCTTTACATTTGGTTTATATAAATGTGTATTTATTTAGTTAGCGCTGCACCTCCCCCCCTTTTTATGTATTCTTACTATTATGCATTGCAGCACCAACACATGGTATAAGCTACAGTATACAGCAACACCCATGGAATGGACTGATCCCAGCCTGGCTACAGGTTGTTTAATTATGATGCATAATAGGAAATATTACCGCCCCCTTCTACCAAAATGCTAAACGTGACGTTTTGCTTTTAAAAGAAAAAAAAACAAATGGGGCAAGACATTTTAATATTCTTTGCAATATGGAAAAAAAGACGATTTACACAATTACGACAATGTTAAAAAAAAACAAAAAAAAAAAACCCTAAAATAAGAACCCCCGTTCAGTCTAAGCTCTCCAACTCCTGCATTAACGTCTCTTTCTCCTGTTCCAGTTCCAGGGCGCGCTGATGATTCTGCTGTAAGCGATCTTCCAGCCACTGTAGGAGCGGCCCGCTAATTGCAGACATTTGACCACATAAGTTCTTCGTAAACACTGCAAGAACAGAGAATCCAACATATAAAACCTCTAGAAAGTTGCCGGCGTCTTTTTAACCCCTCACCAGCCGCATACAAATTCATAAACACCGAAGTTTTACACAGGCTGCCCAGTCACTCTGGCTGCTGCCGTAATCAGGAGTCTGTCCTACCGGTTTCTTTTTCTCTCCTCTTTTGGGGGCTCCTGACACAGCTATATCGCTGACATTATTGGGGGGTGGGCTCCTGACACAGCTATACTGCTGACATTATTGGGGGGTGGGCTCTTGACACAGCTATATTGCTGACATTATTGGGGGGTGGGCTCCTGACACAGCTATACTGCTGACAGCATTGGGGGGGCTCCTGACACAGCTATATTGCTGACATCAGTGGGGGGACTGGGGAATAATATTGGGGGTGTCCTGACACAGCTATATTGCTGACATCAGTGGGAGACGGGGGGGGACAATGTGGGGGGGGGGCTCCTGACACTGCTATATTGCTGACAGCGGGGGATAATATTGGGGGGGGGGGTCCTGACACAGCTATATTGCTGACATCAGGGGGGGACAATATGGGGGGGGGGGCTCCTGACACTGCTATATTGCTGACAGTGGGGATAATATTGGGGGGGGCTCCCTGACACAGCTATATTGCTGACATCAGTGGGGGATAATATGGGGGGGCTCCTGACACTGCTATATTGCTGACAGTGGGGGACTGGGGGATAATATTGGGGGGGGGGCTCTTGACACAGCTATATTGCTGACATCAGTGGGAGACGGGGGGGGACAATGTGGGGGGGGGGGGCTCCTGACACTGCTATATTGCTGACAGCGGGGGATAATATTGGGGGGGGGGGGTCCTGACACAGCTATATTGCTGACATCAGGGGGGGACAATATGGGGGGGGGCTCCTGACACTGCTATATTGCTGACAGTGGGGGATAATATTGGGGGGGGGGGGCTCCTGACACAGCTATATTGCTGACATCAGTGGAGGGATAATATGGGGGGGCTCCTGACACTGCTATATTGCTGACGTGGGGGACTGGGGGATAATATTGGGGGGGGGGCTCTTGACACAGCTATATTGCTGACATCAGTGGGGATGGGGGGGATAATATGGGGAGCTCCTGACACTGCTATATTGCTGACATCAGCGGGGGAGAGGGGGGATAATATCGGGGGGGGGGGGATCCCTGACACAGCTATATTGCTGACATCAGTGGGGACAATATTGGGGAGCTCCTAACAGCTATATTGCTGACATCAGTGGGGGATAATATTGGGGGGGCTCCTAACAGCTATATTGTTGACATAAGCAGGGAGAGGGGGTGTAATACATTGCAGCTTCCCAGGCCCAGCCACATTTGTTTGTTTTTTTTCCCCTTTTTGCACCTGATGATCCTTCTGATCACACTTCCTGTGCTGGGGTGACCACGCTCCCTCACAGACACCATCTCTATGGAGGAGCAGCATTGTCACTCTAGAACAGCCTCTCTCAACCTTTTCTTCACAGAGGAACCCTTGATATAACTTCCCAGTCTCAGGGAACCCGGCTAAAAATGACTACATCTACAATTCATGATACATTAGTGATGGTTATTGGGAAGGATCGCCCCCCCCCTTACAGATTGCTAAAAAAGATAAACGGTGTCAGTAGGAACTTACCTGAGAGGCAAAAACTGCCCATTGCTCAAAGAACCCCGAGCAACCTCTGGAGGAACCCTGGCTGAGAAACCCTGATCTAGGACATGATCCTGACCCCGATCTAGGACATGATCCTGACCCCGATCTAGGACATGATCCTGACCCCGATCTAGGACATGATCCTGACCCCGATCTAGGACATGATCCTGACCCCGATCTAGGACATGATCCTGACCCCGATCTAGGACATGATCCTGACCCCGATCTAGGACATGATCCTGACACCTTCTAAGATGGTAATAATAAAGGTTTATTTGTGGCTTAAGGAAATGGTTTGCTTTTGCTACACTTCCACTTAAAATGGACCAATGCGTGTGTTAATATTTTTGCATTTTACATGAAGTAACTTACCAGAACCGTTGTGAATCTTTGTGACAGAATCTAGATGTCCCAGACTAAAAAAAAATAAAAATCAATATAAATCATGTAATGCACTTCATGTTATGGTGTTTTAAGGCCTCATGCACACGGGGCATTCTTGTTCCTAGGGGTGTCACAGTTTTTATTCCTGCCTCTAACCTCCCCTCCTACGTGCCCATGCACACAAATGCTGAACCCCGCTGTGTTTTGGGATGCAGTGGCTGAATTCAGGGGATGGTAGAAATGAAGTGTTCACATCTTCAAAGTTGAGCCGCAGTGCGCTTTGGAAAAAGTGTCCTGTGTGAGTTTTGTGGCGTGCGATCCGCTTGGTTTTGGACATCTTTTTATATCCTTTTCCATCTTTATGAAGCTCCATTACCTTGTTACGCAGGACTTTTGACAGTTCTTTTCTGTTCCCCATGGCTCAGTATCTAGCCTAGTCAGTGCTTCCACGTAAGAGCTAACAAACTCATTGACTATTTATACACTGACACTAATTGCAATTTAAAGTCACAGATGTGGGACATTAACCTCTAATTGGCATTTTAACCCGTATGTGTCACCTTGTGTGTCTGTACCAAGGCCAAACATTCCAGGGGGTGGAGACTTCTGATCTGAGGGGCGGAGACTTTGGATCATGGCCATTTGGGTGATTTCTGTTATCATCAGGATTTAAAAAGGAGCCAAACTATGTGATAATAAATGGCTTCATACGATCATCATCCTTCAATAAAAGAGCATTTTTTGGCACGATCCGTCATATTTTCAATATCAATGCCAAAATTTCACAATTTCTGCCAGGGGGTGCAAACTTTTGAGCACAACTGTATATTACCATTTGTAGATGCTAACATTTTCACACAAACCAATTAATACACACGATTTTTTTTTTTTTTTATAAACCAATGTGTGTATTAATTGGTTTGTGTGAAAATGTTAGCATCTACAAATGGTAATATACAGTTGCAAGAAAAAGTATGTCATTGATGGGAAAATGAATTCCAGAGTTTATCAAGACATTTTGCAGGAAAACGTACGACCATCTGTCCTCCAACTGAAGCTCCGCAGAGGATGGGTGATGCAACAGGACAATGACCCAAAGCATACAAGTCATTCAACAAAACAATGGCTGCAACAGCACAGAATACGCCTTCTGGAGTGGCCCAGTCAGAGTCCTGACCTCAACCCCATTGAAATGCTGTGGCATGACCTTAAGAAAGCGATTCACACCAGACATCCCAAGAATATTGCTACACTGAAACAGTTTTGTGAAGAGGAGTGGTCCAAAATGACTCCAGATCCTTGTGCAGGTCTGATCTGCAACTACAGGAAACGTTTGGTTGAGGTTATTGCTGCCCAAAGGTTCACATACTTTTTCCTCCCTGCACTGTGAATGTTTACATGTTATGTGCAATTAAACCATGGCAACATCTAATGTTTGTGTAGTATTATGTTCAGCAGACTGTGTTCTTCTATTGTTGTGACTTAGATGACGTTCAGAGCACATTTTATGCCCAATTCATGCAAAACTCCACGTAATCCCAAGGGGTTCACATACTTTTTCTTGCAACTGTATACACTGGAATTTTTATCCTTTTTTTTTTTTTTTTTTACACCAAAGATGTCACAAAATACGTTTTGGCCTAAACTTTATGAAGAAATTTTATTGAAATGTTTTTACTGCATGTTTTGCAGCAAAAAAAAAAAAAAAAAAAAAAAAGTTTAAATTTATTTTCCCCATTTGTAGCGCAAAAAAACCCCCAAAAAAACCCAGTGGTGATGAAATACCACCAAAAAAAAAAAAGTCTCTATTTGTGAAAAAAAAGCTAAAAATTGCAGATAGGTTGCATGAACGCACAATTACCAGTTAAATTAGCGCAGAGCTGTATAGCAAAAAATAGCCTGGTCATGGGGGGGTAAATCTTCAGGAGGCCACGTGGTTAGAGATGAACTTCAAGAGAAGCAAAATCCAATCACTACCAACTGAATGCTGTTAGTGGGACTCAGCAAGTCCTCCCACTACTGGCTGCCTGCGGGAAACTAGAGGAGGGGGCGGAGACCAGACCAGTCACCTCGCACAAGGAGGGAGAGCAGCACTGAGCGGTCTGTATTACAGGAAGCTCCTGCACTGATCCAAACCATGAAGAATACACACGGCTCTTGTATTTGGGTAACGAGCTCAGCCGGGATTTTCTCCGCATACCTGTGTATTCTACGATAGGCATCTTGCTCTTCCTGGCAGAGGATTCTGGGAAGTTCCACAGCCGACTCCAGACACACTTTCCGGATGGTTTCCTGTGGAACCACGTGAAGTGGAATCTCTATTCTTTCATACCTGATAAAAGACAGACAGAAGTCAATGTACCGTCACAAATCCTAAACAAAAAGGTCAGGTTTTAGACCGCCCAGGCATTAGAGGGCGGATGTGTGGAAGAATGAGATGCTGGATTTGGACGATCGGAAGTTCGATCAGATCGGAATAAGGTGATTGTTCTGGTGAGGCCGCTCTCAACACACATATTGTTGGTTCACAAATGACAATTGAGAACAGAGGGCTCCAAATTGCGGCCCGGGGGCCAGATGTGGCCCTTTGCTTGCTTTTATCAGGCCCTTGGGGCCCCCATTTCCTCCCAGTGATGACACCAACACTGGGGCGCCATTCCTCCCAGTGATGACACCGACGACGGGGCGCCATTCCTCCCAGTGATGACACCAACGACGGGGCGCCATTCCTCCCAGTGATGACACCAACGACGGGGCGCCATTCCTCCCAACGACGGGGCGCCATTCCTCCCAACGACGGGGCGCCATTCCTCCCAACGACGGGGCGCCATTCCTCCCAACGACGGGGCGCCATTCCTGCCAACGACGGGGCGCCATTCCTGCCAACGACGGGGCGCCATTCCTCCCAACGACGGGGCGCAATTCCTCCCAACGACGGGGCGCGATTCCTCCCAATGACGCCAACGACGGGGCGCGATTCCTCCCAATGACGCCAACGACGGGGCGCGATTCCTCCCAATGACGCCAACGACGGGGCGCGATTCCTCCCAATGACATGGCGCAATTCCTTCCAATGACGCCAACGACGGGGCGCAATTCCTCCCAATAACGGGGCGCAATTCCTTCCAATGACACCAAGGATGGCTGTGCACAGCCATCCAGAGTAGTATGCCCGAGCCAACAGGGAGGCAGTCCTCCTCCTCATCGGAGATGCTCAGTAATCACTGGCTGGTACCTGGTGATTGACAGCTGCGCACGCACGCACGCACGCACGCACACACACACACACGATTTTGCGCATCCCTGCCGCCCTGTAGCAGTACTTCTGCTATAGGGCAGTTGGGATGTGGTTAAACAATCATTTTAGGTCTGAATATTACACAAAACCCCCCAAAACATTTTCTGAAAGCAGGAGACCCTAGAGAATAAAATAGCGGTAGTTCCATTTTTTTTTTTTAATTTCACACGATATTACCACAGAGGTCTAAAAAACACAAAATGTCGGTAAAAAAAAAACCACACTGAATTGAATTGTACAGCAAACAAAAGACAATAAATTAGCCCATTTTTGGTAAAATATAAAAGCTGAGGTTGTGCCGAGTAAATAGACACCCAACATACCATTGCTCTCACTCCAGTGTGTGTGGCGATATGCAACATGTGTACATTTTCATGCGTAGGTGCCCCGACACGTGCGTTTATGTTTGTACGTGCGTATAGGTGGGGGTGGGATGTGCTTGGGTCTAACTTAAAAAAAAAAAATTATTTTTTTTTTACTTAATTTTTTTTTTTCATCACATAGGGGACATAAAGTCCCCTATGTGATGATTTTTTGGGTGACAGGTTCTCTTTGAGACATGCCTGGTCTAAAAGTCCCTGCATGTCTTCTTTGGGCTCCATTAGATGCATGGCAATGCAAACCGCATTCCATCCATTGTATACAATTATGTGAGCTGTGACTGGCCCTGTCTGTATCATGTGACTGCCTTGACTAATCACAGCCCATCTGTATCATGTGATCAGCTTTGCCCAATCACAGCTAATCACAACAAAAGACTGAATGAATCCGTTTCATTCAGTAACAAGGATTGCAAATATCAATGAAATACATCGGTATTAGCAATCATGACATGAAGAAAAAAAAAAAAAAATCCTGATCCCTCGCCCAGAGTACACTGTATTGCTTTGGTCACAGTGTGTTGGAAAAAAAAAAAAAAAAAAAAAAATAGAAACATTTGAAAAAAAATAAAAAATAAAATTCAATTATTATTATTTTTACCAAAGAAATGTAGAAGAAAACATTTTGACCTAAAATTTATGAAGAAATGTTATTTATTTGCAAAATTTTATAACAGAAACGAAGAAAGTGCTTATTTTCAAACGTTTCAGGTATTTTGTTTTATTTAGCAAAAAGTAAAAAAAAAAAAAAAACTCAGTGGTGATTAAATACCACCAAAAGAAAGCTCTATTCGTGTGAAAGAAATTCTAATTTTTTTTTTTATATAGGAACAGTGTTGCATGACCGCGCAATTGTCATTCACAGTGCGACAGCCCTGAAAGCTGAAATTTGGCCTGGGCAGGGAGGGGGTATAAGTGCCCGGTATTGAAGTGGTTAACATCAGCGATTTGGCAGCCAGTCACACTGCCTCCCGCCCGTCATACAGTGTAATAACGGGCGCAAGGTGGTTCTCTCGTTCTGGGAGGACGTCATATGATGTCCTCCCATTCTAACCGCGCATGCGAGGCTCCAGGAGCGCGCAGCGCGGTGATCGTCGGTGCGCTGTGTCCCTCGGACACAGCGGATCACCAATCAACGGAAAGAGCCAAAGATGGCAGTTCGGTCATGTGATCAACGGTGTACAATCACAGCTGATCACATGTAAATAGGGAAATGCCGGTCATTGGCATTTCTCTCCTCTTGAGCTGTCACACTGACAGAGGAGGGGAGAGGTGAGCCGGTAATCGTCATTCCTCGGAGGGGACATTACCCTGATCATCAGAGCACTGATGATCAGTGTGCCCTGATGATCTGTCAGTGTCCATCAGTGCCAGCTGTCAGTGCTCACCCATGCCACCTGCCAGTGGCTATCAGTGCCACATCAATGCCACATATCAGTGCCCATCTGAGCTGCCTTTCATTGTCACCTATCAATGCCAGTCAGTGCTGCCCAACAGTGCCATATATGAGTGCTGCCTTTCAGTGCCCGTCAGTGCCCATCAGTGCCACCTACCAGTGCCTCATCAATGCCACCTATCAGTGTAGCCTATCAGTGCCCTTCACTGCAGCCTCATTAGCGTACATCAGTGAAGGAGAAAAATCACTTATTTACAAAATTTTATAACAAAAACTAAGAAAAAAACTTTTTCCCTCAAACTTTTCAGTGGTTTTTGGTTTAAGAAAAAATAAAAAACCCCAAGGTGATTAAATACCACCAAAATAAAGCTCTGTCACAAAAAAATGATAAATGATAAAAAGTTCATATGGGTACAGTGTTGCATGACCGCGCAATTGTCATTCAAAGTGTGAGCGCTGAAAGCTGGAAATTGGCCTGGACAGGAAGGGGGTAGAAGTGCCCGGTGGGCAGGAAGGGGGTAGAAGTGCCCGGTGGGCAGGAAGGGGGTAGAAGTGTCCCTGTAGGCAGGAAGGGGGTAGAAGTGCCCGGTAGGCAGGAAGGGGGTAGAAGTGCCCGGTAGGCAGGAAGGGGGTAGAAGTGCCCGGTAGGCAGGAAGGGGGTAGAAGTGCCCGGTAGGCAGGAAGGGGGTAGAAGTGCCCTGTAGGCAGGAAGGGGGTAGAAGTGCCAAGTAGGCAGGAAGGGGGTAGAAGTGCCCGGTAGGCAGGAAGGGGGTAGAAGTGCCCGGTAGGCAGGAAGGGGGTAGAAGTGCCAGGTAGGCAGGAAGGGGGTAGAAGTGCCCGGTAGGCAGGAAGGGGGTAGAAGTGCCCAGTAGGCAGGAAGGGGGTAGAAGTGCCAAGTAGGCAGGAAGGGGGTAGAAGTGCCCTGTAGGCAGGAAGGGGGTAGAAGTGCCAAGTAGGCAGGAAGGGGGTAGAAGTGCCCGGTAGGCAGGAAGGGGGTAGAAGTGCCCGGTAGGCAGGAAGGGGGTAGAAGTGCCAGGTAGGCGAGGGGTTAAAGGAAAACTTCACTCTCCCAATCAGAATTGATGATTTGTAATCCTTATGCTGCCATCATTAGTAAATA
Organism: Staurois parvus; assembly: GCF_062004578.1. NCBI lineage: Eukaryota > Metazoa > Chordata > Amphibia > Anura > Ranidae > Staurois > Staurois parvus. Next base: position 37,211 of record NW_028321022.1, read on the forward strand.
GACAGGAAAGTAGATCACAGTTACTGGTATTACATTTTTATTTTTACATTTCTTCAGTTACTTCCTGGTTTCCATGCCTAGGCAAATGATGTCATACATCCCAGGAGTCTTCATAGCTCAACCAAAAGACTGAGCTATGGGCAGATGGATTCCAGGAAGTAAATGCTACACGAATCATCTGCCCTTAATCAAGATGGCCACTGCCAGAAATGCCAGGAGAAGTTTTTCGAAATAATTTCTCATCAAAATAAAGCGTGGGGACATGGATGGATGGGGGAAGTTTACCTTGAATATCACAAATGAATTTAATAGCATTTGTTGGTTTGTGATGCTCAGAGGCCGTGTAGTCCCACTTTAAGCCGTGTAGTCCCACTTTAAGCCGTGTAGTCCCACTTTAAGCCGTGTAGTCCCACTTTAAGCCGTGTAGTCCCACTTTAAGCCGTGTAGTCCCACTTTAAGCCGTGTAGTCCCACTTTAAGCCGTGTAGTCCCACTTTAAGCCGTGTATTATTAGTATTCATATTATACAGGATTGATATAGCAGCAACAGTCTGTGCAACACTTTATCAATACAAGAGGGGTAGGAGAGTCCTGCTAGTGAGAGCTCACAATCTAAAAGGGGAGGGGCAAGAGATACAAAAAACCATTATCTGTGAGTGATGAGGTGATTGAGAAAGTAAAAAGTTCAGTTTTTAGATGGCTTCCTAAAGGCAGACGGGGTAGAAGATAGCCGGACAAATTGCAGTAGGGAGTTCCAGAACATGGCAGAGGCACAGGAGAAGTCCTGGAAATGAATATGGGAGGAGGAGAGAAGGGAGCTAGAAATAAGAAGGACTCAGGAGCACAAGACAGCCAGACAGATTGGGGTAGAAAGTTCCAGAGGATGGGAGAGGCTCTGGAAAAGTCCTGAAGATGAGCATGGGAGGAGGAGAGAAGGGAGCTAGAAATAAGGAGGACTCAGGAGCACAAGACAGCCAGACAGATTGAGGTAGAAAGTTCCAGAGGATGGGAGAGGCTCTGGAAAAGTCCTGGAGATGAGCATGGGAGGAGGAGAGAAGGGAGCTAGAAATTAGGAGGACTCTGGAACTCTCTGCCCCAATCTGTTTGGCTGTCTTGTGCTCCTGAGTCCTCCTGATTTCTAGCTCCCTTCTCTCCAGGACTTTTCCAGAGCCTCTCCCATCCTCAGGAGCACAAGACAGCCAGACAGATTAGGGTAGAATTTTCCAAAGGATGGGAGAGGCTCTGGAAAAGTCCTGGAGATAAGCATGGGAGGAGGAGAGAAGGGAGCTAGAAATCAGGAGGACTCAGCAGCACAAGACAGCCAAACAGATTGGGGCAGAGAGTTCCAGAGGATGGGAGAGGCTCTGGAAAAGTCATGGAGAAAAGCATGGGAGGAGGAGAGAAGGGAGCTAGAAATCAGGAGGGTTCAGGAGAACAGGACAGCCAGACAGATTGGGGTAGAGAGTTCCAGAGGATGGGAGAGGCTCTGGAAAAGTCATGGAGAAAAGCATGGGAGGAGGGGAGAAGGGAGCTAGAAATCATGAGGACTCAGGAGCACAGGACAGCCAGACAGATTGGGGTAGAGAGTTCCAGAGGATGGGAGAGGCTCTGGAAAAGTCATAGAGATAAGGGCGCTAGAGATCAGGATTCGGGAGTAGGCCACAGCCGGACAGATACGGGTAGAGAGTTCATGAGGATGGGAGAGGCTGTGGACAGACTGGGGTAGGGTGTTCAACAGCATGGGAGGAGAGAAGGGAGCTAGAAATCAGAATGACTCTGGAACTCTCTACCCCAATCTGTCTTGTGCTCCTGCGTCATTCTGATTTCTAGCTCCCTTCTCTCCTCCCATGCTCTTGAACACCCTACCCCAGTCTGTCCACAGCCTCTCCCATCGTCTTGAAACTCTCTACCCGTATCTGTCCGGCTGTGGCCTACTCTCGAATCCTGATCTCTAGCGCCCTTATCTCCATGACTTTTCCAGAGCCTCTCTCATCCTCTGGAACTCTCTACCCCATTCTGTCTTGTGCTCCTGAGAATGAGAGAGGCTCTGAAAATGTTTAGGAGACTAGCATGGGAGAAGAGAAGGGAGCTAGACATCAGGATTCAGGAGTAGGCTACAACCGGGCAGATTCAAGTAGAGCGTTCCAGAGGAAGGGACAGGCTCTGGAGACGTGGTAACGAATCAACACCTTTGCAGACCTCCTGATAGGCTGATGTCAAGGCACCCCTTAGAATTGTAGGCTGGGGCACAGCGTGAGGGCTTGTTCACACAAGGTGGTGCATCTGAGCATGAGCACTTTTTTTTTTGTGTGTTGCATTTTTTGAATAGGCTCCTCTATGCTCATGAAACATGCAAACAAGGAGACACTAGGAAGAGTCCTGATCATTACAAAACAAGTCCAGGTAAATGGGACCAACTACACCGTGACCTGGACACACGGGAACCTTCCTGGGCTGATCACCAATAAAAAACATTCATGACTTTTCTGAAAGCATTTCCACTTCATGGCATTTATTTTTGCAGAGAATTTCATGTTCACACAAAAATACTCACTCAGTGCTCTTCTGTGCTTGGACCGACTGGAAGCAGGTATACAAGATACGTCCTGTCTGGGGACAAAAACAAAAAGGGGAAATAAAATCAGAGGGACTGTCAAGTTTTTTTTTTTTTTTTTTTAACCACCTCCCGCCCGCCATATAGTAATATGACAGACGCAAGGCGGTTCTCTCGTTCTTGGGGGACATCATACGACGTCCTCCCATTCTCACCGCGCATGCGCGGCGATCGGTGGTGCGCTGTGTCCCTCGGACACAGCGGATCACTGATCACGGAAAGAGCCGAAGATGTCGGCTCGGTCATGTGATCAGCGGTGTCCAATCACAGCTGATCGCATGTAAACAGGGAAATGCCGGTTATCGGCATTTCTCTCCTCTCGAGCTGTCACGCTGACAGAGGAGAGCCGGTAATTGGCTTTCCGTGGAGGGGACATCTACACTGATCATCAGGGCACTGATGATCAGTGTGCCCTGATGATCAGTGTAGCCCCGGCAGTGCCACCTGTCAGTGTCCATCAGTGCCTTGTGTCAATGCACATCAGTGCCAACCAGTGCACATCAATGCCACATATCAGTGCCCATCAGTGCCACATCAATGCCACATATCAGTGCCTACCAATGCCCATCAGTGCCACATATCAGTGCCCATCTGAGCTGCCTTTCAGTGTCACCTATCAGTGCCAGTCAGTGCCGCCTAACAGTGCCTCCTATCAGTGCCATATATCAGTGCTGCTTTTTAGTGCCCATCAGTGATGCCTGTCAATGCCCATCAGTGCCACCTACCAGTGCCTCCTCATCAGTGCCCATCAGTGATGCCTGTCAATGCCCATCAGTGCCACCTACCAGTGCCTCCTCATCAGTGCCCATCAGTGATGCCTGTCAATGCCCATCAGTGCCACCTACCAGTGCCTCCTCATCAATACCCATCAGTGCAGCCTCATTAGCGCGCATCAGTGAAGGAGAAGAATCACTTATTTACAACATTTTATAACAAAAACTAAGAAAAAACTTTTTTTCTTCAAATTTTTCAGTGGTTTTTGGTTTGTTTAAGAAAAAATAAAAAACCCTGAGGTGATTAAATACCACCAAAATAATGCTCCATCTGTCACAAAAAAATGATAAAAATTTCATACAGGTACAGTGTTGCATGACCGTGCAATTGTCACTCAAAGTGCGACAGCACTGAAAGCTGGAAATTGCCCTGTAGGCAGGAAGGGGGTAGTAGCGCCCTGTAGGCAGGAAGGGGGGCGACAGCGCCCGGTAGGCAGGAAGGGGGGCGACAGCGCCCGGTAGGCAGGAAGGGGGGCGACAGCGCCCGGTAGGCAGGAAGGGGGGCGACAGCGCCCGGTAGGCAGGAAGGGGGGCGACAGCGCCCGGTAGGCAGGAAGGGGGGCGACAGCGCCCGGTAGGCAGGAAGGGGGGCGACAGCGCCCGGTAGGCAGGAAGGGGGGCGACAGCGCCCGGTAGGCAGAAAGGGGGGTGACAGCGCCCGGTAGGCAGGAAAGGGGGGTGACAGCGCCCGGTAGGCAGGAAGGGGGGTGACAGCGCCCGGTAGGCAGGAAGGGGGGTGACAGTGCCCGGTAGGCAGGAAGGGGGTAGAAGTGCCCGGTAGGCAGGAAGGGGGTAGAAGTGCCCGGTAGGCAGGAAGGGGGTAGAAGTGCCCGGTAGGCAGGAAGGGGGTAGAAGTGCCCAGTAGGCAGGAAGGGGGTAGAAGTGCCCAGTAGGCAGGAAGGGGGTAGAAGTGCCCAGTAGGCAGGAAGGGGGTAGAAGTGCCCAGTAGGCAGGAAGGGGGTAGAAGTGCCCAGTAGGCAGGAAGGGGGTAGAAGTGCCCTGTAGGCAGGAAGGGGGTAGAAGTGCCCTGTAGGCAGGAAGGGGGTAGAAGTGCCCTGTAGGCAGGAAGGGGGCAGAAGTGCCCTGTGGGCAGGAAGGGGGTAGAAGTGCCCGGTAGGTGAGGGGTTAAACAAACATGATATACTTACCAGCTCTGTGCTACAGAATTGCACAGAGCGCCCCTGATCCTCCTCCTCCTCCAGTGTTCCTGGTCCCTCCTGTTCTCGATGCGCCAGTGTAGGATGCCGCCTGCTATTGTGCATCCCTAGACACAGACAGCATGGCCCGGCGCACCCCCCCCCCGGCACCCTTGTCACAGGATTTGACTGACAGCAGCAGAAGTCAATGTATCCCACTACGTCAGCAAATCCTGAGAGACCTGGAAGTAAGAGCGGGAGCTACTATAGGCACAGCACGGGATTGAGGGAGGGAGGGGGCGATATTACTACCTAAACATTTTTTCCCTTAATGCAGGGAATGTATTAAAAGGTGAAAGATAGAAAAGTGATGGCAGAAAAAAAAAAAAACACCAACAAAGTGGTCCATCGAGTCTGCCTGTTTTTTTTCTATAACTACACGTTTTGTTAAGAGGGAGGAGGAAAGAGGAAAGAGGAGGGAGGAAAGAGGGAGGGAGGAGGGAGGAAAGAGGGAGGGAGGAGGGAGGAAAGAGGGAGGGAGGAGGGAGGAAAGAGGGAGGAAAGAGGGAGGGAGGAGGGAGGAAAGAGGGAGGGAGGAGGGAGGAAAGAGGGAGGGAGGAGGGAGGAAAGAGGGAGGGAGGAGGGAGGAAAGAGGGAGGGAGGAGGAAAGAGGGAGGGAGGAGGAAAGAGGGAGGGAGGAGGGAAGAGGGAGGGAGGAGGGAAGAGGGAGGGAGGAGGGAAGAGGAGGGAGGAGGAAAGAGGAGGGAGGAGGAAAGAGGAGGGAGGAGGGAAGAGGAGGGAAGAGGAGGAAGAGGAGGGAAGAGGAGGGAGGAGGAGGGAGGAGGAAAGAGGAGGGAAGAGGAAAGAGGAAAGAGGAAAGAGGGAGGGAGGGAGGAGGGAGGAAAGAGGGAGGGAGGAAAGAGGGAGGGAGGAAAGAGGGAGGGAGGAAAGAGGGAGGGAGGAGGGAGGAAAGAGGGAGGAGGGAGGGAGGAGGGAGGGAGGAGGGAGGGAGGAAAGAGGGAGGAAAGAGGGAGGAAAGAGGGAGGAAAGAGGGAGGAAAGAGGGAGGAAAGAGGGAGGGGAGGAGGGAGGAAAGAGGGAGGGAGGGAGGGAGGAGGGAGGGAGGAGGGAGGGAGGAGGGAGGGAGGAGGGAGGGAGGGAGGAGGGAGGGGAGGGAGGAGGGAGGAGGAAGAAGAAAGAAGAGGAAGGAGGAAAGAAGAAGAGGAAGGAGGAAAGAAGAAGAGGAAGGAGGAAAGAAGAAGAGGAAGGAGGAAAGAAGAAGAGGAAGGAGGAAAGAAGAATGATAGAACAACCAGGGTGTATTTATCACAAGGCAAACAAGGCATTTGCCTAGGGCGGCATTTTTCAGGGGGGCAGTACCATCCCCCAAAAGAAAGGATGGCAGAAGGTACACACGCAGCATGGGTACCAGGTGGGATCTGAGAGAGGCTGCGGTCTTCTTGCTGGTGTATGCAGAGCCTGACTCTTGTTCCCAGGGACATCCAAAGCTGTAAAGGGGAGTGTCTTCTCTCTCACCAGGGTGGGGGGAGATATCCACTGTATGGGGGGGCAGTGGTAGTGGAAGGCTCTCTAGAGTGGGGCTGGGATGTTGTTGGTCAATATCAGGCTCTCTTCGTGGGGGAGGGGGGTGTTGGTCAGTGTCAGGGTCTCTCTGTGGGGGAAAGCCAATTTTTGTGTTGCCTAGGGCAGCACGAAACCTAAATACACCCCTGAGAACAACAATATGTAATACACAGTGAGTAAAGGAGCCCATAAATGACTCAATTTTCTTTCCTGTCAGCATGGATGGAAGGAAAGAAAATTGCTCGATTCCCCCATCAACATAGTCAGTGCCTTTCACAGTCCTATTGTGTTCTGCCAGCAGGGGGCGCTAGGAGCCTTCCTGGTCAGCAGAACACGATTACTGCCAGCAGTAATCAAATGTAAAAATCTGACAGACTGGTTGTACCCAAGTGGATCCAACCATCAGCCTGCCCGTACATGGATTGAATCTCAGCTAGCCCCGGCTGAACTGGATGAATTTCCATCCATGTATGGCCCACTTAAGGGTGAAAAAGTCCAAATCCAGGTTTACTTTCAATTCAAATACATTGGTTAGGCCAGTGTTTCTCAACTCCAGTCCTCATGGACCCCCAACAGGTCATGTTTACAGGATTTCCCTCAGATGAAACAGCTGTGGTAATTACTAAGGCAGTGAAACTGATCAAATCACCTGTGCAAAATAATGGAAATCCTGAAAACATGACCTGTTGGGGGTCCATGAGGACTGGAGTTGAGCAACACTGGGTTAGGCCAAGCTGACCCAAATGAACTACTTACTGCACCACGTAATGCGCTTGCTGCGAGCACTGTGTAAGCTGTATGTAGACAGACAAAAAAGGTGCTACTACCCGACTAGGAATCCATGCCAGCGAATAGGTAGGTGCACAGCCCACAGTTGCTCATCTGTTGAAAGTCCCGAAGAAAAAATTGATCTGCACCACCGCCAATGCGCCCAAATCTTCCTTCATGGTATCGACCACAAAAAAATTACATCAAATACAGAAGGTTGACGCATTTTGGCTCCACAGCCCTTAGTCATACATGTTTTGGGTTCT
>NW_028321023.1:0-47781 GCF_062004578.1 Staurois parvus
TGGAGACACAGGTATGCAGGGATCCCTGGAGAGCACAGGGGTCAGAGTCCCTGAGAGGATGGAGGGTTCATCTTAAGAGCTGCATTGTGTTGCTTGAACACAGAGGGCTGATTCCCCATTTGAAGCCAGTGCAATTGCCCATTCAGTAGGGTTGAGGTGAGGGCTCTGTGCAGGACACTCAGGTCCCTTCACACCAAGCTGGTCACACCTTGTCTTTATGCAGCTGGCTTTGTACAAAGGGGCGCAGTCATGGGGGAACAGAAAAGGGTCTTCACCAAACAAGGTTGGAAGCGCACAATTGTCTACAAAGTGTTTGATGGAGGATTAACAAGACCCTTCACTGGAGACACCTGAATGCCGTCATTGGGTGGGGGGGGGTCACATACCTGAAATTATATAGTATATTAGCATTTTGTGACAACCCCATATTTTTCTTTCCATCCAACACTCCTTGTCAGGACTGGGACAAGGGGTGGGCAGAAAAGGGGGCCTCCCTAGGGCGCAGTGGTGTATTGCAGGGCTGGGGGCACCCTCTGTTACAAGGCTGACAGGAGTAGTGACAGCGGCATCACTACTCCTGTCAGCTGGGAGCAGCGAGAGGAGAGCCGGGAGGAGGTGCGGGTTGCGCACCGCCTATGCAGATCCCCTAGACCTGCACATCATGGAAGCCCTAGGCTTTGGATGACCTTGTCCCACCATGCTCCATGTCATGTATTAGTTATACATCAGTAGGTGACCAAGGACAAAATAGGACCCCCCCATCTCTAACACTCTCTTGTCTCTTTCAGATTGCAATTTCACCTGTCACTACCGATGCCGGGCCCTCATCCGCCTGGACTGCAGCCATGGGGGGGATTCTGAGACGGAAGAAGACTTGGTAGAAGATAGCGCCTGGGAAAAGGACACTAATGTGGTAAGAGAGCCGTAATACGCCTTCCATTACATGGTGGAGCAAGCTGGGGGGTAACCACGTTGTTCTGAACTTCTCAAAGAGCGCCCCCTAGTCCTAAGGGGAGGTAATCCCAGAGGTAGGTTCACACTATGTGCAGAAAGACACCTTCCATTACATGGTGGAGCAAGCTGGGGGGTAACCGCGTTGTTCTGAACTTCTCCAAGAGCGCCCCCTAGTCCTAAGGGGAGGTAATCCCAGAGGTAGGTTCACACTATGTGCAGAAAGACACCTTCCATTACATGGTGGAGCAAGCTGGGGGTAACCACGTTGTTCTGAACTTCTCCAAGAGCGCCCCCTAGTCCTAAGGGGAGGTAATCCCAGAGGTAGGTTCACACTATGTGCAGAAAGACACCTTCCATTACATGGTGGAGCAAGCTGGGGGGTAACCGCGTTGTTCTGAACTTCTCCAAGAGCGCCCCCTAGTCCTAAGGGGAGGTAATCCCAGAGGTAGGTTCACACTATGTGCAGAAAGACACGTTCCATTTTCCTCTGCGGCTAGTGACCACCGCAGCCTGCAAAAAGGAGGGCGTGCCCACTGTTTCCACCCTTTTTTTTTCTAAACTTTAATGGAATGTCACAAAGTAACATTCCATTCATTTCTATGCATTGCAGCTCAACCATGCTTCAGAGAAAAAGAAAAATGCAGCCATATTGGATTTTTTCACACTACTCTGCCCCGTAGCTCAAGGAAGTGTGAACGGGGGCACACAAAAAACGTTGTTTTTTGTGTGCCCCCGCGGGGTGCTGCCCTTTTCCTATACAGAATATTGCAGCTCTCCAGTGAACTGTGAACCGGCCCTAATGCCCCATTCACACTTCGCATGCCGCTTGCGACTTTGTGTGGGCGATTTTCATGCATTTCTTAAAGTGTTCCTGAACCCACAACAGTACAATCAGTCTGTAGATGCAGTAAAGCGTGCTTGTTATACTCACTGTGGAACCTAAGGGGTTAATCCTCCGCACTGTGTAAAAAGGCCATGTGATTCTGTCTTCTCTGCTCCTCCCCTTTTTCAAGCGACCACCTCTTATCTCCTGATAAGACAGACTGAACCGTAGGCATTTGCACATGCTCAATTTGGTGTGTATTGCTAGAGAGGTGTTTTTTTTTTCTTGGAAGAATGCATGTGATCAGCAATGAGCACTCTCCAGACAGAGGACAGGGGTACTGCATCCTCCTAGAGCACAAAGAAAACTCCTCCTACAAGTTTTAGCTAGTGCTCTGCTGGACACTGATAGAAGTCACAAGACTGCTCTAACTGCTGATGTATTTTGTATTTGTATTTCCATATTCTTTGTACTCTGGGAGAGCAGATATAGTGAATGCGGGGTCCGGGGAGACCAGATATAGTGAGTGCGGGGTCCGGGGAGAGCAGATATAGTGAATGCGGGGTCCGGGGAGACCAGATATAGTGAGTGCGGGGTCCGGGGAGAGCAGATATAGTGAATGCAGGGTCCAGGGAAAGCAGATATAGTGAATGCGGGGTCCGGGGAGAGCGGATATAGTGAATGCGGGGTCCGGGGAGAGCGGATATAGTTAATATGGGGTCCGGGGAGACCAGATATAGTGAATGCAGGGTCCGGGGAGACCGGATATAGTAAATGCGGGGTCCGGGGAGAGCGGATATAGTGAATGCGGGGTCCGGGGAGAGCGGATATAGTGAATACAGGATCCTGGGAGACCAGATATAGTGAGTGCGGGGTCTGGGGAGAGGGGATATAGTGAATGCGGGGTCTGGGGAGAGCGGATATAGTGAATGCGGGGTCCGGGGAGAACGGATATAGTGAATGCGGGGTCCGGGGAGAGCGGATATAGTGAATGCGGGGTCCGGGGAGAGCGGATATAGTGAATGCGGGGTCCGGGGAGAGCGGATATAGTGAATGCTGGGTCCGGGGAGAGCGGATATAGTGAATGCGGGGTCCAGGGAGAGCAGATATAGTGAATACAGGGTCCTGGGAGAGCGGATATAGTGAATGCAGGGTCCGAGGAGAGCGGATATAGTGAATGCGGGGTCCGGGGAGAGCGGATATAGTGAATGCGGGGTCCGGGGTGAGTGGATATAGTGAATGCGGGGTCCCGGGGAGAGCGGATATAGTGAATGCGGGGTCCGGGGAGAGCAGATATAGTGAATGCGGGGTCCAGGGAGAGCGGATATAGTGAATGCAGGGTCCGGGGAGAGCGGATATAGTGAATGCGGGGTCCGGGGTGAGTGGATATAGTGAATGCGGGGTCCGGGGAGAGCGGATATAGTGAATGCGGGGTCCCGGGGAGAGCGGATATAGTGAATGCGGGGTCCGGGGAGAGCGGATATAGTGAATGCGGGGTCCGGGGAGAGCGGATATAGTGAATGCGGGGTCCGGGGAGAGCGGATATAGTGAATGCGGGGTCCGGGGAGAGCGGATATAGTGAATGCGGGGTCCGGGGAGAGCGGATATAGTGAATGCGGGGTCCGGGGAGAGCGGATATAGTGAATGCGGGGTCCGGGGAGAGCGGATATAGTGAATGCGGGGTCCGGGGAGAGCGGATATAGTGAATGCAGGGTCCGGGGAGAGCGGATATAGTGAATGCGGGGTCCGGGGAGAGCGGATATAGTGAATGCGGGGTCCGGGGAGAGCGGATATAGTGAATGCGGGGTCCGGGGAGAGCGGATATAGTGAATGCGGGGTCCGGGGAGAGCGGATATAGTGAATGCGGGGTCCGGGGAGAGCGGATATAGTGAATGCGGGGTCCGGGGAGAGCGGATATAGTGAATGCGGGGTCCGGGGAGAGCGGATATAGTGCCTAGGCAAAGTCACTAAGCTCAGGAATGGCTTTTTATTAATAAAAGGTGGAGCTGTTCTGATCAATGATCCTGTTGCTGTATATGGTGACATGTTAGGGATTTATTATTCAAGGAGATGTGTAAAGTTCTGCCAGCTGTCCTCATATCCAGGCTGACAATGACAAAAGACGAGTCCAGTCCGGGGCGGATTACATAATGACCCTTTTATGTAAAATCAGGACACCAGGGGGGTTCGGCCTCGGGTTCCTCTCACGTTCGTCACATCAGATATTTAGCAATCAGCACAGTGACCAGAGGGGACAGAGAGGTGACCGCACTCTGGGAAAGGCAGAGGTTATAAAGGGATACAGAGAGCAGCTAGTGGCCCCGGGGCCCCACAATCACTCTGCAGTATTATTAGCAGAGCTGCAGACTCTCTGTATGTAGGAAGTGATGCGTAGAATCGGAGCGATCGGACCGTTTCCCCGGATACAGTTACCGTCTAATCTGATTCATAATATCAATCTCATGTTACTGTATCCCGTAGATAAGATGCAAATCATCGACGTATCTGCGTTTGTGTGACGTCCATATATAAAAAAACTCCAGAGCGCGCTCTTCCTATGTCAGGTGACCCCATTAGAAAGAAAAAAGAATATTCTTGATATCAAAGAAAAGTCTTAGTGTGGGAACCAAGTGTGCCACTGGCTGCCAGGTACATGTGCCCAGGTTTGAATATTCGCTCCTGTGTGCGGCCACGCCCCCTCCCTGCATGTCATAGTGAGCTGTTCTGAATCAGGAAGAATGAGGAGCTGTCCCATGCTGCAGAGATAGATTTCCCTATCCTGCTCCTGCATGAGCCATGGAAAAATAGGACCCGTCCCTTGCTGAAGAGAGGGATTGCTCTGCGCTGCTCCTGTATGAACCATGGAAAAAGAGGACCTGTCCCTAGCTGAAGAGAGGGATTTCCCTATCCTGCTCCTTTATGAGTCATGGAAAAAGAGGACCCGTCCCTTGCTGAAGAGAGGGATTGCTCTGCTCCTGCATGAGCCATGGAAAAAGAGGACCTGTCCCTTGCTGAAGAGAGGGATTTCTCTGCCCTGCTCCTGCATGAGCCATGGAAAAAGAGGACCTGTCCCTTGCTAAAGTGAGGGATTTATCTGCTCTGCTCCTGCATGAGCCATGGAAAAAGAGGACCTGTCCCTTGCTGAAGAGAGGGATTTCTCTGCTCTGCTCCTGCATGAGCCATGGAAGAAGAGGACCCATCCCTTGCTAAAGAGAGGGATTTCTCTGCTCCTGCATGAGCCATGGAAGAAGAGGACCTGTCCCTTGCTAAAGCGAGGGATTTATCTGTTCTGCTCCTGCATGAGCCATGGAAAAAGAGGACCTGTCCCTTGCTGAAGAGAGGGATTTCTCTGTTCTGCTCCTGTATGAGCCATGGAAAAGAAGAGAACCTGTTCCATGCAGCAGAGAGGGATGTTCCTATCCTGCTCCTGCATGAGCCATGGAAAAGAGAAACTGTCTCCTTGCAGCAGAGAGGATTTCCCTATCCTGCTTCTGCATGAGCCAATGAAGAAAAAGCGTCCACCCGCTCAGTCGTGCAAGTGGTGGCTAGAAGCTGTCACTGTGTAGCGTCCTCCATTTGTTCCATCTTATAGCAATCCCAGTGATTGTATTGGCACTATTGAGCTCTCTGTGTGAGAGGCAGTAAGGAGTCTGGGTGGGGGGGCTTGGGGGGGTGGCCAGGAATTTCTTTCCTGCATGTGAGCAAAAGGGTTCCCAAATTATCAGATGACAGCGTGAGAGGAGAGGGGTGGCTGGAGCCCCGTCTGTCTTACTGCATGGACATCACTGTGTGCTGCCCAGGGGCCCCAGGTGCATTGGGTCCGCATGATAATTAACATTACATCATACTTGCCAACTGTCCCGGATTTGCTGGGACAGTCATGCTTTTTACTAAACTGTCCCAGGATGGCTGTGTCCCGGCATTCCAGAACCTCTCCTGTTCCCAGTATTGTGTCCTCCTGATCCACCGCATACTGTGCCCTTCTGCCTGCCGCCCCCCTGTACTGTGCCCTTCTGCCTGCCGCCCCCCTGTTCTGTGCCCTTCTGCCTGCCGCCCCCCTGTACTGTGCCCTTCTGCCTGCCGCCCCCCTGTACTGTGCCCTTCTGCCTGCCGCCCCCCTGTACTGTGCCTCCTGTTCATGGCACGCCTTCCTATTGTTTAAAATTGATTTTTTTTAAAGTAATAATAAATATATGTTTAATCCTATCAACTATTTATACTTTGATTCTTGAGAGTAAGTGTGTATATTGGGGCATGCTGGTAGGGGCCCCAGAGCATTACTTTGCCCAGGGGCCCATGATGCTATGAAGACGTCCCTGGATGGAGCTCTATACAGCAATGTCTGGATGAGGAATTGAACCCCCAAGGCTTCATATTCATTTCTGAGCGGAGCGGACCTCTAAGGGATGATAAAAGCTGATTGTGAGGTGCAGATGAAAAGGGATTTTATGTTTCCAGGGACAAATCCTTTGACTTGGGGTCCTGTCCTCAGTAGCCAGGGACGGAGGGCCGCTCTGGACTGCAGATTTCTTCTCTGCGGTGGTTCTCATATTCAGTATTTCCGGAGTTCCTCCTCTGTCTTTATAGCTCCTATAAAACGATGAATAACCACAGATGGTTCCTGGAAGTGATTTCCAGACCCCAGCGCTGTCATAAAGAACCCCCTGCCAGGCGGTATAATGGAGGCCACCCCTTCGCTGTGAATGACAGGCTTAGACTTGTAGTTCTTCGGCAGCTGCTGGCTGAAAGAGCGCCATATAGCTTGTGAGCAGATCTCTACATTGCACCAGTGTACTGTAACTTGGACTACAACTCCCAGCATGCACTGTCAGCCACAACATCCCCATATGTAAGCTCTTATGAGCAGGACCCTCTTAATCTGCTTGTTTTTTTACTGTATTGTAACTGTATTGTCTCTTGTTATATTGTAAAGCGCTGAGCAAACTGTTGGCACCATAAATCCTGTATAATATAGAATGAGTGCAAATCTATAGACTGCACCAATGTGCTGTAGACTGGACTATAACTCCCAGCATGCACTGTCAGTCATAAGAGCCTCATGTAGAGCGCAGAGCTATACACTGAGTCAATTTGCTGTAGACTGGACTACAACTCTCATCATGCACTGACAGCTGCAGGAGCTCCATGTAGAGATGAGTGTGTGCAGATTTATACACGGTGTGTGCTGCAACGTGGACTACAACTCCCAGCAAGTGCTCTATATGCAGATCTATACATTTTGACAACGTGCTGTAGCCTGGGCTACAACCCTCAGCATGCCTTTCCAGCCTTCAGAGCCTTGTGTATTGTGCCGAGCTACACACTGTGCCTATTTGCTGTAGACTGGACTACAACTCCCAGCATGCCTTGCCAGCCTTAAGAGCCTCATGTAGTGTGCCGAGCTACACACTGTGCAAATTTGCTATAGACTGGACTACAACTCCCAGCATGCCTTGCCAGCCTTAAGAGCCTCATGTAGTGTGCAGAGCTATACACTGTGCCAATTCGCTGTAGACTGGACTACAACTCCCAGCATGCACTTTCAGCCATAAGAGCCTCATGTAGAGTGCAGAGGTATACACTCTGCCAATTCGCTGTAGACTGGACTACAACTCCCAGCATGCCTTGCCAGCCTTAAGAGCCTCATGTAGTGTGCAGAGCTATACACTGTGCCAATTCGCTGTAGACTGGACTACAACTCTCAGCATGCACCTTCAGCCATAAGAGCCTCATGTAGAGTGCAGAGGTATACACTCTGCCAATTCGCTGTAGACTGGACTACAACTCCCAGCATGCCTTGCCAGCCTTAAGAGCCTCATGTAGTGTGCAGAGCTATACACTGTGCCAATTTGCTGTAGACTGGACTACAACTCCCAGCATGCACTTTCAGCCATAAGAGCCTCATGTAGAGTGCAGAGGTATACACTCTGCCAATTCGCTGTAGACTGGACTACAACTCCCAGCATGCACCTTCAGCCATAAGAGCCTCATGTAGTGTGCAGAGCTATACACTGTGCCAATTCGCTGTAGACTGGACTACAACTCCCAGCATGCACCTTCAGCCATAAGAGCCTCATGTAGAGTGCAGAGCTATACACTGTGCCAATTTGCTGTAGACTGGACTACAACTCTCATCATGCACTGTCAGCCGCAGGAGCTCAATGTAGAGACGAGCGTGTGCAGATTTATACACGGTGTGTGCAGCAACCTGGACTACAACTCCCAGCAAGCGTTCTATAAAGCGTGTGCTGATCTATACACTGTGCCAATTTGCTGTAGATTGGACTACAACTCCCAGCATGCACTGTCAGCCATAAGAGCCCCATGTAGTGTTCAGAGCTATACACTGTGCCAATGTGCTGTAGACTGGACTACAACTCTAATCATGCACTGTCAGCCGCAGGAGCTCCATGTAGAGACGAGCGTGTGCAGATTTATATACTGCGTGTGCTGCAACCTGGACTACAACTCCCAGCATCACTAACACTGATAGACAGTAAATGTAACATCATAGGATTCCCAGAGCACTATGAGGTAGCTAACGAAAACAGTAGTCTAGTGTATAGACCAGCCCCTCTGTCTCACATTGGATTTTTCCTGGGACTGCACTGGCTCATCCAATTCTTTATGCAGCACAGCGGCTAAACGGTTAGCCCTTCTGCCTGGCAGTACTCGGGTCATTGGTTCGAATCCCAACCATGGCACCACCTGCCTGGAGTTTGCATGTTTCTCTCTGCCTGTGTGGGTTTCCTCCCACACTCCAAAAACATACTGGTAGGTTAATTGTCTCCTGTCTAAATTGTCCCTAGTATGTATGAATGTGAGTTAGGGACCTTAGATTGTGCGCTCCTCGGGGGCGGGGACTGATGTGAATGTACAATATATATACCTGTGTGTGTGTGTAAAGCGTTGTGTAAATTGACGGCGCTATAGAAGTACCTGAAATAAATAATAATAATAAATTTCACCTTGAGCTATTGATCTCTATACACAACACATGATGGCAAGAGAGCAATGATAGCGCCACCTGCTGGCTGAAATACAGCGTGATATTCCTGTACAATGTTTCAGATTTACCTAACAGAAAAAAAGAAAAAAAAACGATTTGACATTTTTTTTTGGTCTGATAAAGAAAATTTGTACAAAATATCTGCACACCGCCTTTAATGCCGGTTCCGATTGTTCACACTCCATGCACCCGCCGACAATCAAGCGATCATTTATTTATCTCCCAACTTTCGCGTTACATCTGCGGACATCTAAAGGAACATTAGCGGTCCCTCATTGCCGTATAAACCTGGAGCCCCCCCCATATGGCTATACAGTCTATATATTCCCAGCAGAGCCCCCCCCCCATATGGCTATACAGTCTATATATTCCCAGCAGAGCCCTCCCTATGGCTATACAATCTATATATTCCCAGCAGAGGCCCCCCCCCATATGGCTATACAATCTATATATTCCCAGCAGAGCCCCCCCCCCATATGGCTATACAATCTATATATTCCCAGCAGAGCCCCCCCATATGGCTATACAGTCTATATATTCCCAGCAGAGCCCCCCCCATATGGCTATACAGTCTATATATTCCCAGCAGAGCCCCCCCCATATGGCTATACAATCTATATATTCCCAGCAGAGGTCCCCCCATATGGCTATACAATCTATATATTCCCAGCAGAGCCCCCCCCCCCATATGGCTATACAATCTATATATTCCCAGCAGAGCCCCCCCCCCCCCCATATGGCTATACAATCTATATATTCCCAGCAGAGGCCCCCCCATATGGCTATACAATCTATATATTCCCAGCAGAGCCCCCCCCCATATGGCTATACAATCTATATATTCCCAGCAGAGGCCCCCCCATATGGCTATACAATCTATATATTCCCAGCAGAGGCCCCCCCATATGGCTATACAATCTATATATTCCCAGCAGAGCCCCCCCCCCCATATGGCTATACAATCTATATATTCCCAGCAGAGGCCCCCCCATATGGCTATACAATCTATATATTCCCAGCAGAGCCCCCCCATATGGCTATACAATCTATATATTCCCAGCAGAGGCCCCCCCCCATATGGCTATACAATCTATATATTCCCAGCAGAGCCCCCCCCCATATGGCTATACAATCTATATATTCCCAGCAGAGGCCCCCCATATGGCTATACAATCTATATATTCCCAGCAGAGGCCCCCCCATATGGCTATACAATCTATATATTCCCAGCAGAGGCCCCCCCCCATATGGCTATACAATCTATATATTCCCAGCAGAGCCCCCCCCCCCATATGGCTATACAATCTATATATTCCCAGCAGAGGCCCCCCCATATGGCTATACAATCTATATATTCCCAGCAGAGCCCCCCCATATGGCTATACAATCTATATATTCCCAGCAGAGCCCCCCCCCCCATATGGCTATACAATCTATATATTCCCAGCAGAGGCCCCCCATATGGCTATACAATCTATATATTCCCAGCAGAGGCCCCCCCCATATGGCTATACAATCTATATATTCCCAGCAGAGCCCCCCCCCCATATGGCTATACAATCTATATATTCCCAGCAGAGCCCCCCCCCCCATATGGCTATACAATCTATATATTCCCAGCAGAGGCCCCCCCATATGGCTATACAATCTATATATTCCCAGCAGAGGCCCCCCATATGGCTATACAATCTATATATTCCCAGCAGAGGCCCCCCCCCATATGGCTATACAATCTATATATTCCCAGCAGAGCCCCCCCCCCCCCCCCATATGGCTATACAATCTATATATTCCCACCAGAGCCCCCCCATATGGCTATACAATCTATATATTCCCAGCAGAGCCCCCCCCCCCATATGGCTATACAATCTATATATTCCCAGCAGAGGCCCCCCCATATGGCTATACAATCTATATATTCCCAGCAGAGGCCCCCCCATATGGCTATACAATCTATATATTCCCAGCAGAGGCCCCCCCCCATATGGCTATACAATCTATATATTCCCAGCAGAGCCCCCCCCCCCCCCCCATATGGCTATACAATCTATATATTCCCACCAGAGCCCCCCCATATGGCTATACAATCTATATATTCCCAGCAGAGCCCCCCCCCATATGGCTATACAATCTATATATTCCCAGCAGAGGCCCCCCCCCCCATATGGCTATACAATCTATATATTCCCAGCAGAGGCCCCCCCCCCCATATGGCTATACAATCTATATATTCCCAGCAGAGCCCCCCCCCATATGGCTATACAATCTATATATTCCCAGCAGAGGCCCCCCATATGGCTATACAATCTATATATTCCCAGCAGAGGTCCCCCCATATGGCTATACAATCTATATATTCCCAGCAGAGGCCCCCCCATATGGCTATACAATCTATATATTCCCAGCAGAGCCCCCCCCCCCATATGGCTATACAATCTATATATTCCCAGCAGAGGCCCCCCCATATGGCTATACAATCTATATATTCCCAGCAGAGCCCCCCCCCCCCATATGGCTATACAATCTATATATTCCCAGCAGAGGCCCCCCCATATGGCTATACAATCTATATATTCCCAGCAGAGGCCCCCCCCATATGGCTATACAATCTATATATTCCCAGCAGAGCCCCCCCATATGGCTATACAATCTATATATTCCCAGCAGAGGCCCCCCCCATATGGCTATACAATCTATATATTCCCAGCAGAGCCCCCCATATGGCTATACAATCTATATATTCCCAGCAGAGCCCCCCCCATATGGCTATACAATCTATATATTCCCAGCAGAGGCCCCCCCATATGGCTATACAATCTATATATTCCCAGCAGAGGCCCCCCCCCCATATGGCTATACAATCTATATATTCCCAGCAGAGCCCCCCCCCCATATGACTATACAATCTATATATTCCCAGCAGAGGCCCCCCCCCATATGGCTATACAATCTATATATTCCCAGCAGAGGCCCCCCCCCATATGGCTATACAATCTATATATTCCCAGCAGAGGCCCCCCCCCATATGGCTATACAATCTATATATTCCCAGCAGAGCCCCCCCATATGGCTATACAATCTATATATTCCCAGCAGAGCCCCCCCCCCCCATATGGCTATACAATCTATATATTCCCAGCAGAGCCCCCCCCCCCCCCATATGGCTATACAATCTATATATTCCCAGCAGAACCCCCCCATATGGCTATACAATCTATATATTCCCAGCAGAACCCCCCCCATATGGCTATACAATCTATATATTCCCAGCAGAACCCCCCCATATGGCTATACAATCTATATATTCCCAGCAGAGGCCCCCCCATATGGCTATAAATGTCCATATCCCCGCAGCGGCCTGTGTACTGCTCTGTGATGTAATTAGGAGACGCGGATTCGATTACAGCAATAATCTGGAGGGGTGATGACCTGCAGACAGAGAACAGAGCCAGGAACTATTAAATGCAGGATGTTCACACATCTGGACAATAGAACCCCCCCCCCCCATCCCCGGAGATACAGGGACATGTGACCCTGAGTCAATTTAATAAATATAGCGTACAATGAGATATAGACTGCGTGACCGGAGCAGAACGAATCCGGAATATGCAACATCCAGATAAATGGATGTAGAGGGAAGAGTCACCCACTGTCTTCCGGAACCGTCCCGGGGCTGGAAGATCTGTCCCTGGAACCGTCCCGGGGCTGGAAGATCTGTCCCTGGAACCCTCCCGGGGCTGGAAGATCTGTCCCTGGAACCGTCCCGGGGCTGGAAGATCTGTCCCTGGAACCGTCCCGGGGCTGGAAGATCTGTCCCTGGAACCCTCCCGGGGTTGGAAGATCTGTCCCTGGAACCGTCCCGGGGCTGGAAGACCTGTCCCTGGAACCGTCCCGGGGCTGGAAGATCTGTCCCTGGAACCCTCCCGGGTTGGAAGATCTGTCCCTGGAACCGTCCCGGGGCTGGAAGACCTGTCCCTGGAACCGTCCCGGGGCTGGAAGATCTGTCCATGGAACCGTCCCGGGGCTGGAAGACCTGTCCCTGGAACCGTCCCGGGGCTGGAAGATCTGTCCATGGAACCGTCCCGGGGCTGGAAGATCTGTCCCTGGAACCGTCCCGGGGCTGGAAGATCTGTCCCTGGAACCGTCCCGGGGCTGGAAGATCTGTCCCTGGAACCGTCCCGGGGTTGGAAGATCTGTCCCTGGAACCGTCCCGGGGCTGGAAGACCTGTCCCTGGAACCGTCCCGGGGCTGGAAGACCTGTCCCTGGAACCGCCCCGGGGCTGGAAGACCTGTCCCTGGAAATGTCCCGGGGCTGGAAGATCTGTCCCTGGAAATGTCCCGCCTGGGCCGCATCGGCTCTTTCCTATGTACTGTATTTGCAGCAATGAGTCTTTGTACATTTTCTGTTTATTTATTACTCACGCATCATGAAAAGCGAAACAGAAGTAATCAGATTCGGGGATTTTCCATGACGCAGAAATTGTACGATACAGGAAATGTAGTCATTGGTATTTAAAGTATATCTAAACCCAGGAATAAATATGATGTATATTGTATCCTATCAGTCCTGAGGGGGGGGGGGGCTGCAACGTGATCAGTAAAATATGATGCATATTCAGGGGCGGACTGACAACTAATGGGGCCCCCGGGCAATAGGGGATCATGGGGCCCCTGTGTCCTTGCCCAAACTCAAAAAAGCCTATGAAAAAGGTACCAGGGGCATTTCATGAGGGCCCCTACTGACCCCAGGCCCTCGGGCAGGGCCCGCGTTTCCAAATGGTCAGTCCACCCCTGTGCATATTGTATCCTATCAGCCCTGAGAGGGGGGGGGGCTGCAACGTGATCAGTAAAATATGATGTATATTGTATCCCTATCAGCCCTGAGAGGGGGGGGGGGGGCTGCAATGTGATCAGTAAAGTATGATGTATATTGTATCCTATCAGCCCTGAGAGGTGGGGGGTGAGAGAGGGAGAGCAGGGAAGAGAGGGGGGGGGGGTGAGAGAGGGAGAGCAGGGAAGAGAGAGAGGGGGGGGGTGGGAGAGAGGGAGAGGAGGGTGACAGAGAGACAGAGAAAGGTGGGTGAGAAAGAGAGAGGGGTGGGAGAGAGGGGGCAAGAGAGAGAGAGGGGGGTGAGAGAGGGAGAGCAGGGAAGAGAGAGAGGGGGTGGGAGAGAGAGAGGGGGGTGACAGAGAGACAGAGAAAGGTGGGTGAGAAAGATAGAGGGGTGGGAGTGAGAGAGAGGGAAAGAGAGAAAGGGGTGATGGGGGGGGATGGTGAGAGAGGAGGGTGACAGAGAGAGGGGGGTGAGAGAGAGGTAGTGCCTGATTGGTCAGTCTGCCCCTAGGCCACAGAGTCCCAACTGGGTGGTGGGGGAAGGCAGAGCCAGCGGAGCCGACATTTGTGATTGATCAAAGGCAAATTAGGTGGCCGGGAGGCCTCTGTGAGTGCAAGGCGACCACCTAATTTGCCTAATTAAAGAGCCGCCTCTGCTCAGCCCCGCCCCCACTCCCACATCACTGGCTGTGACTGACAGCACCAATGGCTCCTGCTGCTGTATCTGAGCCAATGAGGAGGATAAGAGCCAGGAGAGCCGCTGCTCTCAGGCACAGCTCTGGATTGATATCGGATCGGGGAGGGGGGAGGGGGGAGTGCATTAATGTAAAAATACCTTCAGCCTTTAGAACCCCTTTAATAAAAAAATTACATTTTCTGCAGGTTCAGTAAAAAAAAAACCTGTTGATCTTGTCAGAGTTCCACTACTTCCTGCACCCCAAACTCATTTCTCAATGTTATCGATTCTAGGAGGGGGGTAATATCTGCAGTATTCTGATATTCCTGCCATTGTCTACAGAATATGTAAACCCAACACGTTCCTGATCCGTGCACTTGTATGAAAACGTCTTCTGTTCTCCTTGTATTGCTTCCTTTGTGTGAAATTCCTGGTGTTCCTGTTAGTCCCTGTGCTTTCTTATTCAAAACTGACCACGCTAGGCATGAGAGCACAGCGTGGTCAGTTCTCTAGCTGTGCTGGGAACTTGGTGTGCTCTCCTCCAATGATCAGACTTGTCCTGACAATCCCCCCCGCCACTCTCACACACACGCCCTGCACAGTCATTCACTCGCTAATCCTTTTAAATGGCACCCCCACGCATCTACGAATACGTGCCGGAACACATGGTGCCGCAGCCACAGCGCCGTGCGGTTTCGGTGCGGACCGGTTTTGAAAAAGGGTCAGGGATTTGTTTTGCGTTCTTCTCGCTCGTTGAAATGACAGGGCTGCCCTCTGCGCATGCGTTCTGTCGCAGTAACACGGCATCTAAAAGACCAAAAACCAATATAAAATGTAAGAGAAACCCGTCATTGGGGCGAACATACACTTTAAGATCCGTCGTTTGCTACATTTTGCGTGGGAACGATTTAGCCTTTGCGATATTTGATTCTATCGAATCGAATCTGCTGAGGAACCGGACGCACATGGCTGCAGATTAGCAGAAGTGAATGTTCTGAGGCTCCCCTCCCCCTGCACTGCACACGCTTCTGCAATCCCTATGACAGGATGTGGGTGTGGAGCGGTTGGGGGGATGAAGTCATCGTTTTTTACCCCTCCCGTCCTTCCCTTTCCTCCTTCCCAATCACAGAGGAGATTACACAGTCTGTATACATTCAACTTCAGAGTTGGAGAAGATCTGCCACACTCTCTGCAAGGCACAGATTGCGCCCAGGAAAGGGGTGACGCAAGCACACATCGGTCAGCGGCGGACCTCGTCGAAGTTGGGCACGGAAAGGCATCGCCGGATTTCGTCAGCTCAGGCGGCACGATGGGTAAAGGTGACAAGGACACCCCGTCTTTCGAAAGGACCTGGAACAGCACGACCAGCAGTGGCTACTGCAGCCAGGAGGAGTCCGATCCTGAATTGGAGCTCTTCTACACCGCCAAGACCTCGATCTTGCCCCGGAGGTCCCCTACAAAGATACAGGTCAGGCTCTGCGCTGGGCAAGGGATGGGGGGGGGTGGGATAAAGTTAGTTTAACCTGTTTTATTACCTATGATTGATAACAATTCCATTGTTTTGTGTCGATAAAGTGACCGAATACGCCCCAAATCGTACAGACTCAGACAAATGCACACTCAGTCATACAAGCTCAGCTGAGTACACCTCAAATCCTAGAAACCAAATATACCCCGAATCCTATAAAACTAATACACTCCAAATCCTACAAACTCAACCGAATACATTCCGAATCCTACAAACTCAACCGAATACACACTGAATCCTACAAACTCAACCGAATACACACTGAATCCTACAAACTCCCCCAAATACATCCCCAATCCTACAAACTGAATACACTCCAAATCCTACAAACTCACCCAAAAAGATCCCGAATCCTACAAACTGAATACACGCCAAATCCTACAAACTCACCCAAAAAGATCCCGAATCCTACAAACTGAATACACGCCAAATCCTACAAACTCACCCAAATACATCCCGAATCCTACAAACTGAATACACTCCAAATCCTACAAACTCAACCGAATACATCCCGAATCCTACAAACTGAATACACTCCAAATCCTACAAACTCACCCAAATACATCCCGAATCCTACAAACTGAATACACTCCAAATCCTACAAACTCACCCAAAAAGATCCCGAATCCTACAAACTGAATACACGCCAAATCCTACAAACTCACCCAAATACATCCCGAATCCTACAAACTGAATACACTCCAAATCCTACAAACTCAACCGAATACAACCGGAATCCTACAAACTGAATACGCCCCAAATCCTCCCAACTCAACTGAATACACCCTGAATCCTACCAACTCAACTGAATCCTACAAACTGAATACACGCCAAATCCTACAAACTCACCCAAATACAACCGGAATCCTACAAACTGAATACACTCCAAATCCTACAAACTCAACCGAATACACACTGAATCCTACAAACTCACCCAAATACATCCCGAATCCTACAAACTGAATACACTCCAAATCCTACAAACTCAACCGAATACACACTGCATCCTACAAACTGAATACACTCCAAATCCTACAAACTCAACCGAATACACATTGAATCCTACAAACTGAATACACGCCAAATCCTACAAACTCAACTGAATACTTCAAACTCACCCAAATACATCCCGAATCCTACAAACTGAATACACTCCAAATCCTACAAACTGAATACACTCCAAATCCTACAAACTCAACCGAATACATCCCGAATCCTACAAACTGAATACGCCCCAAATCCTCCCAACTCAACGAATACACCCTGAATCCTACCAACTCACCCAAATACATCCCGAATCCTACAAACTGAATACGCCCCAAATCCTCCCAACTCAACGAATACACCCTGAATCCTACCAACTCACCCAAATACATCCCGAATGCTACAAACTGAATACACTCCAAATCCTACAAACTCAACCGAATACATATTGAATCCTACAAACTCAACGGGTTACACCACGAATCCTTGAGTCAAATATCAACCCCAAATTTTACAAACTAACTCAACGTAATACACCCCGAATCCTATAAAATGAATACACTCCAAATCCTACAAATTCACCCAAATACATCCCGAATCCTACAAACAATACACGCCAAATCTTCCCAACTCAACTGAATCCTTCAAACTCACCCAAATACATCCCGAATATTACAAACTGAATACACACCGAATCCTCCCAACACAACTGATTACACCACGAATCCTTGAGTCAAATACAGGGGCGGACTGACAACTTATGGGGCCCTCGGGCATTAGGGGATTATGGGGCCCCTGTGTCCTTGCCCACACTTAAATTACACCCAAAAAGGCCTATGAAAGGTACAAGGGGCATCTCATGGGGCCCCCTACTGACCCTGGGCCCTCGGGCAGTGCCCGAGTACCCGAATGGTCAGTCCGCCCCTGGTCAAATATCAACCCCAAATTCTACAAACACACTCAACGTGATACACCCAGAATCCTACACACACCACCAAATTCACCCCAAACCCTACAAACTCAACTGAATCCTTCATACTCAGTGGAATACACCCTGAATCGTACAAACAAACTCCACTGATACAATCCCGAACCCTACAAATTCAACCAAATACACCCCGAGTCCTACAAACTAACTCCATTGAATACACCTTGAACCCTACAAACTCACCCAAATACATCCCGAATCCTACCAACTGAATACACACCAAATCCTCCCAACTCAGCTGAATCCTAAAAACTCAACTGATTACACCACGAATCCTTGAGTCAAATATCAACCCCAAATTCTACAAACTAACTCAACGTAATACACCCAGAATCCTATACACACCACCAAATTCACCACAAACGTTACAAGCTCAACTGAATCCTTCATACTCAGCGGAATACACCCTGAATCCTACAAACAAACTCCACTGATACATCCCGAACCCTACAAATTCAACCGAATACACCCCGAGTCCTACAAACTAACTCCATTGAATACACCTTGAACCCTACAAGCTCAACCAAAAACCTCCAAACTCAACCAAACACACCCTGAACACTACAAACACAACTGAATACACCCTGAACACTACAAACACAACATACCCCATACCCTACAAATGCAACCAAATCCTCCAAACTCAACCGAATACACCCTGAACACTACAAACTCGACTGAATATACCCCAAACCCTACAAATGCAACCGAATCCTCCAAACTCAACCAAACACACCCTGAACACTACAAACTCAACTGAATACACCCTGAACACAACATACTCCAAACCCTACAAATGCAACCAAATCGTCCAAACTCAACCGAATACACCCCAAACCCTACAAACTCAACCGAATACACCCTGAACACTACAAACACAACATACTCCAAACCCTACAATTGCAACTAAATCCTCCAAATGCAACCAAATACACCGTGAGTCCTACAAACTAGCTCCATTGAATACACCTTGAACCCTACAAGCTCAACCAAAAACATCCAAACTCAACCAAACACACCCTGAACACTACAAACTCAACTGAATACACCCTGAACACTACAAACACAACATACCCCATACCCTACAAATACAACCAAATCCTCCAAACTCAACCGAATACACCCTAAACACTACAAACTCAACTGAATATACCCCAAACCCTACAAATGTAACCGAATCCCCCAAACTCAACCGAATATGCCCTGAACCTTACAAACTCAACCAAATACACCCCAAACCCTACAAATGCAACCAAATCCTCCAAACTCAACCGAATACACCCTAAACACTACAAACTCAACTGAATATACCCCAAACCCTACAAATGCAACTGAATCCTCTAAACTCAACCAAATACACCCCAAACCCTACAAATGCAACCAAATCCTCCAAACTCAACCGAATACACCCTAAACACTACAAACTCAACTGAATATACCCCAAACCCTACAAATGTAACCGAATCCCCCAAACTCAACCGAATATGCCCTGAACCTTACAAACTCAACCAAATACACCCCAAACCCTACAAATGCAACCAAATCCTCCAAACTCAACCGAATACACCCTAAACACTACAAACTCGACTGAATATACCCCAAACCCTACAAATGCAACTGAATCCTCCAGACTCAACCAAATCCACCCTGAACCATACAAACTCAACCAAATCCTACAAACTCACCGCAATACATCCGGAGTCCTGCAAACTCAACCCAACAGACCCCAAATCCTACAAAATCGACCAAATACACCCCGAATCCTACAAACTTTACTGAGTCCTACAAACCCAACTGAATACGCTACAGATCCTACAAACCCAACTAAATACACCATAATCCTACAAACACAAATTCCCTGCATTATAAAAGGTATAGACGGGGGTTGTGAGAAACCAAAAACAAACACTATAAAAGCAGAAAGAAATCTAAGAAGCAATCATGAGACACTTTCTATGGCCCCTGGCATGGTGTTGGCCTTTGGCGTCCACCTAGTTTGCCCATACAGGCGTAAAAAAATTGATGTTGGCTATAAATGGCCGCACATGTCTTCCATTATCTGCACTGTGAGCGTCTGTCTGCGCGGTGAAAGAGGAAATGTCGTAATGAGGCGCAGAACATCGCCGGGGTGCGTGGGGTCAGTGTATGGGCAGGAGAAGGAGCGGAAACCTCCGAGATATTTTGCAACGTTCAGTGTGTCAGCTCTGGAACACTGCAGGGCTGGGCGGGCGTAACGCCTTCCATTATCGGGAGATGTGACTTCATCAAGGGTGACTAATTATTCATCATTTCTCATTAAGCCAATCTCCGGGCTGTGATTGGAGGCTTCTGGTCAGCTGACCACTTAAAAGCTACTTATGAACTATAAAAGTACATGTCTTGTTATCGTAAATGATGACATCCTGAAGTGTCCTCCAATATTCTCGTATTGTGCGTTGCTCAGTTCCAATTAAAGTGTGAGAGCTGCAGAATTAAGGCGATCAACTTTTTAAAAAGCTCGTTTTCAGGAGGGTGCAGCACCGAGATGGTTCAATCACCTCAACAATCCTCCGATGATTACTATTATACAGGATTTATATATAGCGCCAACAGTCTGCGCAGCGCTGTACAATATGAGGGAGACGGGACCAGGGGCGGACTGACAACTCATGGGGCCCCCGGGCAATAGGGGATCATGGGGCCCCTGTGTCCTTGCCAAAGCCTATGAAAAAGGTACCAGGGGCATCTCATGGGGCCCCCTACTGACCCCGGGCCCTCGGGCAGTGCCTGAGTTTACAAACGGTCAGTACGCCCCTGGACTGGACAATTACACGACAGTTCAGTACAGAAGGAATAGGAGGGCTCTGTGATAGTTTAGCTCAGGGGTCTCCAGAATTTTCATTCCTAGGGCCAGTTTACTGTACCCCAGACTTTAGGGGGGGCCGGATTGTGGTCAGTGAGGGTGGAAAATGTCCCGGACCCAGCATGACTGAGAATAACCATGGCCTCAGGGTTGGTGGTCAGTAAAAGGAAGAGTATTGCCCCATCATTGGAAGAAATTGTAACCCATCATTGGTGTCAGTGGAAGAAATAATGCACCATTGTTGGTGTCAGTGGGAGGAATAGTACCCTATCATTGGTGTCAGTGGGAGGAATAGTGCCCCATCATTGGTGTCAGTGGGAGGAATAGTGCCCCATCATTGGTGTCAGTGGGAGGAATAGTGTCCCATCATTGGTGTCAGTGGGAGGAATAGTGCTCCATCATTGGTGTCAGTGGGAGGAATAGTGTCCCATCATTGGTGTCAGTGGGAGGAATAGTGCCCCATCATTGGTGTCAGTGGGAGGAATAGTGCCCCATCATTGGTGTCAGTGGGAGGAATAGTGCCCCATCATTGGTGTCAGTGGGAGGAATAGTGCCCCATCATTGGTGTCAGTTAGAGGAATAGTGTCCCATCATTGCTGTCAGTGTGAGGAATAGTGTCCCATCATTGGTGTCAGTGTGAGGAATAGTGTCCCATCATTGGTGTCAGTGGGAGGAATAGTGCCCCATCATTGGTGTCAGTGTGAGGAATAGTGTCCCATCATTGGTGTCAATGGGAGGAATAGTGCCCCATCACTGGTGACAGTGGGAGGAATAGTGTCCCATCATTGGTGTCAGTGGGAGGAATAGTGCCCCATCATTGGTGTCAGTGGGGGGAATAGTGCCCCATCATTGGTGTCAGTGGGAGGAATAGTGCCCCATCATTGGTGTCAGTGGGAGGAATAGTGCTCCATCATTGGTGTCAGTGGGAGGAATAGTGCCCCATCATTGGTGTCAGTGGGGGGAATAGTGCCCCATCATTGGTGTCAGTGGGGGGAATAGTGCCCCATCATTGGTGTCAGTGGGAGGAATAGTGCCCCAAGGGCCAGTTAAAGGCTGGCGAAGGGCCACATCCGGCCCCTGGGCCATAGTTTGGAGACCTCTGATATAGCTTATCCAAAACCATTGTTGCCGGAATGTTTCTTTTTTGCTGCCATTCATCATATTCTATTACATTGTATCTTCTATGGATATGTATCAAACCAGAGTACCTGGAGGAAAACCCACGCAGGCACAGGGAGAACATGCAAACTCCAGGCAGGAGGTGCCATGGATTTGAACCAACGACCCGAGTACTGCTAGGCAGAAGTACTAACCACATAGCCACTGCTGCCGATTGGAATGATTGGAGGCTCTGCTGACTTCCATCATCCAATCACATGCAAGCAAAAATGCTGTTTTTTTTTAATTTTCCCTGCATGTGATTGGGTATCCTTTGCAAAGTGCAGTTTCTCCAGAGCTCAGTAAATGATATGAAGCCTCACTTTGCAAAGGATATCCAATCACATGCAGGGAAAATTGAAAAAAAAACAACATTTTTTGCTTGCACGTGATTGGACGATGGAAGTCAACAGAGGCGACGAGAGGCTCTGCTGACTTCCATCATCCAATCATGTGCAAGCAAAAATGCTGTTTTTTTTTTTTTTATTTTCTTTGCACGTGATTGGGTATTCTTTGCAAAGTGAGGCTTCATATCATTTACTGAGCTCTGGAGAAACTGCACTTTGCAAAGGATACCCAATCACATGCAGGGAAAATTAAAAAAAAAAGCATTTTTGCTTGCATGTGATTGGACGATGGAAGTCAGCAGAGCCTCCAGTCATTTACTAAGCTCTGGAGTAACTGCACTTTGCAAAGTGCTCAGTCTATTTGGCTTTAGTAAATCCGCCCCAGAGATTGATTGGGTATTGATATTGTCTCAAGTTGGTCCTCACATTACTTATGGTAAAGCTTGATTGTATGATCGGATTGTAACACGTATGGGGCGGCAGAAGACATGTTTTCCATGCATTGTATGATCGGATTGTAACACGTATGGGGCGGCAGAAACATGTTTTCCATGCATTGTATGATCGGATTGTAACACGTATGGGGCGGCAGAAGACATGTTTTCCATGCATTGTATGATCGGATTGTAACACGTATGGGGCGGCAGAAACATGTTTTCCATGCATTGTATGATCGGATTGTAACACGTATGGGGCGGCAGAAACATGTTTTCCATGCATTGTATGATCGGATTGTAACACGTATGGGGCGTCAGAAACCGGTTTTCCATGCATTGTATGATCGGATTGTAACACGTATGGGGCGGCAGAAGACATGTTTTCCATGCATTGTATGATCGGATTGTAACACGTATGGGGCGGCAGAAACATGTTTTCCATGCATTGTATGATCGGATTGTAACACGTATGGGGCGGCAGAAGACATGTTTTCCATGCATTGTATGATCGGATTGTAACACGTATGGGGCGGCAGAAACATGTTTTCCATGCATTGTATGATCGGATTGTAACACGTATGGGGCGGCAGAAACATGTTTTCCATGCATTGTATGATCGGATTGTAACACGTATGGGGCGTCAGAAACCGGTTTTCCATGCATTGTATGATCGGATTGTAACACGCATGGGGCGTCAGAAACCGGTTTTCCATGCATTGTATGATCGGATTGTAACACGTATGGGGCGGAAGAAGACGGGTTTTCCATGCATTGTATGATCGGATTGTAACACGTATGGGGCGGCAGAAGACATGTTTTCCATGCATTGTATGATCGGATTGTAACACGTATGGGGCGGCAGAAGACATGTTTTCCATGCATTGTATGATCGGATTGTAACACGTATGGGGCGGCAGAAACATGTTTTCCATGCATTGTATGATCGGATTGTAACACGTATGGGGCGTCAGAAACCGGTTTTCCATGCATTGTATGATCGGATTGTAACACGTATGGGGCGTCAGAAACCGGTTTTCCATGCATTGTATGATCAGATTGTAACACGTATGGGGCGGCAGAAACCGGTTTTCCATGCATTGTATGATCAGATTGTAACACGTATGGGGCGGAAGAAGACGGGTTTTCCATGCATTGTATGATCGGATTGTAACACGTATGGGGTGGCAGAAAACCGGTTTTCCATGCATTGTATGATCGGATTGTAACACGTATGGGGTGGCAGAAAACCGGTTTTCCATGCATTGTATGATCGGATTGTAACACGTATGGGGTGGCAGAAAACCGGTTTTCCATGCATTGTATGATCGGATTGTAACACGTATGGGGCGGCAGAAAACCGGTTTTCCATGCATTGTATGATCGGATTGTAACACGTATGGGGCGGCAGAAAACCGGTTTTCCATGCATTGTATGATGCTACACCCAAAAAGCAGAACAAAGTTATGCTGAAATGCAAAAAAAAAAAAAGAACAACTTCAAAACAAAAGAAAATACAAATTCAAGAACGTATTATTACACTTCAGGCCGGGATCACATACATGCGGTGCGGTATATCACATGTGATTCACACAGAACCGCACCGCATTCCCTGCAGATCACATGTGATTCACACAGAACCGCACCGCATTCCCTGCAGATCACATGTGATTCACACAGAACCGCACCGCATTCCCTGCAGATCACGTGATTCACACAGAACCGCACCGCATTCCCTGCAGATCACATGTGATTCACACAGAACCGCACCGCATTCCCTGCAGATCACATGTGATTCACACAGGAACCGCACCGCATTCCCTGCAGATCACATGTGATTCACACAGAACCGCACTGCATTCCCTGCAGATCACATGTGATTCACACAGAACCGCACCGCATTCCCTGCAGATCACATGTGATTCACACAGGAACCGCACCGCATTCCCTGCAGATCACATGTGATTCACACAGGAACCGCACCACATTCCCTGCAGATCACATGTGATTCACACAGGAACCGCACCGCATTCCCTGCAGATCACATGTGATTCACACAGGAACCGCACCGCATTCCCTGCAGATCACATGTGATTCACACAGGAACCGCACCGCATTCCCTGCAGATCACATGTGATTCAGACAGGAACCGCACCACATTCCCTGCAGATCACATGTGATTCACACAGGAACCACACCGCATTCCCTGCAGATCACATGTGATTCACACAGGAACCGCACCGCCTTCCCTGCAGATCACATGTGATTCACACAGAACCGCACCGCATTCCCTGCAGATCACATGTGATTCACACAGAACCGCACCGCATTCCCTGCAGATCACATGTGATTCACACAGAACCGCACCGCATTCCCTGCAGATCACATGTGATTCACACAGAACCGCACCGCATTCCCTGCAGATCACATGTGATTCACACATGAACCGCACCGCATTCCCTGCAGATCACATGTGATTCACACAGAACCGCACCGCATTCCCTGCAGATCACATGTGATTCACACAGAACCGCACCGCATTCCCTGCAGATCACATGTGATTCACACAGAACCGCACCGCATTCCCTGCAGATCACATGTGATTCACACAGAACCGCACCGCATTCCCTGCAGATCACATGTGATTCACACAGGAACCGCACCGCATTCCCTGCAGATCACATGTGATTCACACAGGAACCGCACCGCATTCCCTGCAGATCACATGTGATTCACACAGGAACCGCACCGCATTCCCTGCAGATCACATGTGATTCACACAGGAACCGCACCGCATTCCCTGCAGATCACATGTGATTCACACAGGAACCGCACCGCATTCCCTGCAGATCACATGTGATTCACACAGGAACCGCACCGCATTCCCTGCAGATCACATGTGATTCACACAGAACCGCACCACATTCCCTGCAGATCACATGTGATTCACACAGAACCGCACCGCATTCCCTGCAGATCACGTGATGTGTGTGCGGTGCGGTGGGAGGCGTACATTATGTTTGGCTCTAATCGCACCAAAAACGCGCAGGACGCTTTTTTTGGTCCGCACTAGAATCGGATCACACGAGTAGTCCAACCTCTGCCATCTGATTCTGCACATCACACTGCGTTTTGCGGACTTATTTTGGGGTGTTAACTTAAACACCCCCGTATCGATTCGCATGCACGGGGTGCGATCGTGATGCGGTGTGGAACTCGCATGGAAACCGCCGCAAATTCCGCACCAGTGTGAACCCGGGATCAGGAGCCGACACAGATCTATATATAGATGGGAGCCGGGCGTGTTCTCCGTTTCCTTCCGAAGGCTTTTCCGGAGTCTGGGCTTCATAAATATTCCATCTCAGCCAAACTTTGTGCCGGGCTGGAAAGAGTGAGGAGATTCCGGCAAAGAAGGGCCAACGCAGCTGCCTCACCCCCCCCCCCCACCTTCCCTGCGCCACAGACTGATGCAATACTCAGCAAGAGGGGGAAGGATGGAAGGGGGGGGACCCTCCGGGCAGGACCGGCACACAGGCTGATATACTGTATGTGTGTGTGTGTATATATATATATATATATATACATATATATGACACACACACATATATATACACACACATATATATATATACACACACACACACACACATATATATATATATACACACACACACACATATATATATACATACATACACACATACATATATACATACACACACACATATATATATACAGTGGGGATGGAAAGTTTGGGCACCCCAGCTAAAAATTTGTATTAATGTGCATAAAGAAGCCAAGGAAAGATGGAAAAATCTCCAAAAGGCATCAAATTACAGATTAGACATTCTTATAATATGTCAACAAAAGTTAGATTTTATTTCCATCATTTACACTTTCAAAATAACAGAAAACAAAAAAATGGCGTCTGCAAAAGTTTGGGCCCCCTGCAGAGTTAATATCTTGTACTGCCCCCTTTGGCAAGTATCACAGCTTGTAAACGCTTTTTGTAGCCAGCCAAGAGTCTTTCAGTTCTTGTTTGAGGTATCTTTGCCCATTCTTCCTTACAAAAGTCTTCCAGTTCTTTGAGATTTCTGGGCTGTCTGTCACACACGGCTCTTTTAAGGTCTATCCATAGATTTTCTGTTGAGGTCAGGAGATTGTGAAGGCCATGGCAAAACCTTCAGTTTACGCCTCTTGCTGTAATCCCCCGTGGATTTCGCGGTGTGTTTAGGATCATTATCCATTTGTAGAAGCCATCCTCTCTTTAACTTCAGCTTTTTCACAGATGGCATCAAGTTACCATCCAAAATTTGCTGAATTGGATTTATTGAATCCATTTTTCCTTCTACTCGAGAGATGTTCCCTGTGCCACTGGATGCAACACAACCCCAAAGCATGATTGATCCAACCCCATGCTTCACAGTTGGACAGAGGTTCTTTTCATTCAATTCTGTGCCCCTTCTTCTCCAAACGTACCTTTGCTCATTCCGGCCAAAAAGTTCAATTTTAACCTCATCGGTCCACAGAACTTGTTTCCAAAATGCATCAGGCTTGTCTATATGTTCATTTGCAAAGTTCAAACGATGATTTTTGTGGTGAGGACGTAGAAGAGGTTTTCTTCTGATGACTCTTCCATGAAGACCATATTTGTACAAGTATCTCTTTATAGTGGAATAGTGACCACAACTCCAGTGTCTGCCAGATCTTTCTGGAGGGATCGTGCAGTCAAACGTGGGCTTTGAATTGTTTTTCTCACAATCCTGCGAGCTGTTCTGTCTGATATTTTTCTCGGTCTTCCAGATCTTGCTTTAACTTCCACTGTTCCTGATGACTGCCATTTCTTAATTACATTCCGAACAGAGGATATTGACATCTGAAAACGCTTTGCTATGTTCTTATAGCCTTCTCCAGCTTTGTGAGTGTCAACTATTTTCAGTTTCAGTTTTCTAGACAACTGCTTAGAAGAACCCATGGTGCTGATTGTTGGGGCAAGGTCAGATGAGTCTGGGCATTTAAAACCTTTGAGATTGACATCACCTGGTCTTCCCAGACGATGATTGAAAACAATCCATGACACTGGCAGGTCTCAGCTTGGCAAAGGGGGCAGTGCATGCTATAAATTCTGCAGGGTGCCCAAACTTTTGCAGACGCCATTTTTTTGTTTTCTGTTATTTTGAAAGTGTAAATGATGGAAATAAAATCTAACTTTTGTTGACATATTATAAGAATGTCTAATCTGTAATTTGATGCCTTTTGGGGATTTTTCCATCTTTCCTTGGCTTCTTTATGCACATTAATACAAATGTTTAGCTGGGGTGCCCAAACTTTCGATCCCCACTGTATATATATATATGTGTGTATGTATGTATGTATGTGTGTGTGTATATATATATATGTGTGTGTGTGTATATATCGGTGTGTGTGTATATATGTGTGTGTGTGTGTATATATATATATATATATACACAATTTAGACAGGAGCCAGTTAACCTACCAGCATGTCTTTGGAGTGTGGGAGGAAACTGGAGTACCTGAAGGAAACCCACACAGGCACAGGGAGAACATGCAAACTCCAGGGGAGTACAATCTAAGGTCCCTAACTCACATTCATACATACACATACTAGGGACAATTTAGACAGGAGCCAATTCACTTTCCAACACGTCTTTGGAGTCTGGGAGGAAACCCACGCAGGCACAGGGAGAACATGCAAACTCCAGGCAGGTGTTGCCGTGGTTGGGATTCGGACCGATGACCCGAGTACTGCCAGGCGGAAGTGCTAACCACTTAGCCGCTGTGCTGCCCATGTTGATTATCCGTGTAGATCACAGTAATCCATGGCTGACATTTCATTGTTCTCTCCTTTCTATTCGCTGCTTTATGTCAATCTAAACCTACGCAGGGAAGCCTACAAACAGAAGTGACCGCGCCGGTTCCTGCGTCTGTCCGGGGCGCGGTCCCGGGGGGTTGGTTAGAAGAAACGAGGAGCGGAGAATCTTCGCCTTTCACTGCCTGGGATGTTTGGAGGAAAAACACGTTTGGTACAATCTGCAGCCGGTAGAACCGGTTCCCGTCAGAGGTGACCGAGCGAACATTCGAAAGTACAGATCTGAGAAGTTTATTTTTAAACTCTGTAAAGAAAATAATGATTATGTTACGTCGGTGGTGGGGTGACTGTAGAGGAACTACAACCCCCAGCATGTCATGGCAGCCAATGGGGATCTGTAAATTGCTGATATTCGATCCGATGGAGTAAAACTAAACATCCCGAATTCCAGACACGCAGAATTTTTGCTTTACAGCTCATAAAAATGATTTGGCGTATTCTTGGTGGGAATGTTTGTCCGGTGTGATAAAGGGGAACTCCGACCCCAATCTGATAATCTGTCTTATTCCTTTTCAGGATGAGAAGCCGGAGAAACAAACCCCGACGCCGGAGCTGAGCCAGAAGGAGACGGAGCTGAAAATTAAAGAATACAACTCCAAGATTAAGAGCAATCTCTTCATGAGTATGGTGAGAAGAATGAGTCTGAATAGCTCTGACATATACCATAGTGATGCTCTTGGAACACTGAGCCACTCACATCAGTCTGTGTGCCCGAGGAGCTTACACTCTAATGTCCCCTCCCCCACAGTCACATCAGTCTCTGCACCAGAGGAGCTTACACTCTAATGTCCCCTCCCCCACAGTCTCATCAGTCTCCGTACAGAGGAGCTTACACTCTAATGTCCCCTCCCCCACAGTCACATCAGTCTGTGTACCAGAGGAGCTTACACTCTAATGTCCCCTCCCCCCACAGTCACATCAGTCTCTGCACCAGAGGAGCTTACACTCTAATGTCCCATCCCCCACAGTCACATCAGTCTCTGCACCAGAGGAGCTTACACTCTAATGTCCCATCCCCCACAGTCTCATCAGTCTCCGTACAGAGGAGCTTACACTCTAATGTCCCCTCCCCCACAGTCACATCAGTCTGTGTACCAGAGGAGCTTACACTCTAATGTCCCCTCCCCCACAGTCCCATCAGTCTCTGTACCAGAGGAGCTTACACTCTAATGTCCCCTCCCCCCACAGTCACATCAGTCTGTGTACCAGAGGAGCTTACACTCTAATGTCCCATCCCCCACAGTCTCATCAGTCTCCGTACAGAGGAGCTTACACTCTAATGTCCCCTCCCCCACAGTCACATCAGTCTGTGTGCCAGAGGAGCTTACACTCTAATGTCCCCTCCCCCACAGTCCCATCAGTCTCTGTACCAGAGGAGCTTACACTCTAATGTCCCCTCCCCCACAGTCACATCAGTCTGTGTACCAGAGGAGCTTACACTCTAATGTCCCCTCCCCCACAGTCCCATCAGTCTCTGTACCAGAGGAGCTTACACTCTAATGTCCCCTCCCCCACAGTCACATCAGTCTGTGTACCAGAGGAGCTTACACTCTAATGTCCCCTCCCCCACAGTCCCATCAGTCTCTGTACCAGAGGAGCTTACACTCTAATGTCCCCTCCCCCCACAGTCACATCAGTCTGTGTACCAGAGGAGCTTACACTCTAATGTCCCCTCCCCCCACAGTCACATCAGTCTCTGTACCAGAGGAGCTTACACTCTAATGTCTCCTCCCCCGCAGTCCCATCAGTCTCTGTACAGAGGAGCTTACGCTCTAATGTCTCCTCCCCCGCAGTCCCATCAGTCTCTGTACAGAGGAGCTTACGCTCTAATGTCCCCTCCCCCACAGTCCCATCAGTCTCTGTACCAGAGGAGCTTACGCTCTAATGTCCCCTCCCCCACAGTCCCATCAATCTCTGTACCAGAGGAGCTTACGCTCTAATGTCCCCTCCCCCACAGTCACATCAGTCTCTGTACAGAGGAGCTTACGCTCTAATGTCTCCTCCCCCGCAGTCCCATCAGTCTCTGTACCAGAGGAGCTTACGCTCTAATGTCCCCTCCCTCACAGTCCCATCAGTCTCTGTACCAGAGGAGCTTACACTCTAATGCCCCCTCCCCCACAGTCCCATCAGTCTCTGCACCAGAGGAGCTTACACTCTAATGTCCCCTCCCCCACAGTCCCATCAGTCTCTGTACAGAGGAGCTTACACTCTAATGTCCCCTCCCCCACAGTCACATCTGTCTCTGTACCAGAGGAGCGTACGCTCTAATGTCCCCTCCCCCACAGTCACATCAGTCTCTGTACAGAGGAGCTTACACTCTAATGTCCCCTCCCCCACAGTCACATCAGTCTCTGTACCAGAGGAGCTTACACTCTAATGTCCCCTCCCCCACAGTCCCATCAGTCTCTACCAGAGGAGCTTACACTCTAATGTCCCCTCCCCCACAGTCACATCAGTCTCTGTATCAGAGGAGCTTACACTCTAATGTCCCCTCCCTTGCAGTACCATCAGTCTCTGTACCAGAGGAGCTTACACTCTAATGTCCCCTCCCCCACAGTCACATCAGTCTCTGTACAGAGGAGCTTACGCTCTAATGTCTCCTCCCCCGCAGTCCCATCAGTCTCTGTACCAGAGGAGCTTACACTCTAATGTCCCCCCCCCCCCCAGTCACATCAGTCTCTGTACCAGAGGAGCTTACACTCTAATGTCCCCTCCCCCACAGTCCCATCAGTCTCTGTACCAGAGGAGCTTACACTCTAATGTCCCCTCCCCCACAGTCCCATCAGTCTCTGTACCAGAGGAGCTTACACTCTAATGTCCCCTCCCCCACAGTCACATCAGTCTGTGTACCAGAGGAGCTTACACTCTAATGTCCCCTCTCCCCACAGTCACATCAGTCTCTGTATCAGAGGAGCTTACACTCTAATGTCCCCTCCCCCGCAGTCCCATCAGTCTCTGTACCAGAGGAGCTTACACTCTAATGTCCCCTCCCCCACAGTCCCATCAGTCTCTGCACCAGAGGAGCTTACACTCTAATGTCCCCTCCCCCACAGTCCCATCAGTCTCTGTACCAGAGGAGCTTACACTCTAATGTCCCCTCCCCCACAGTCACACACTATTATTAGTACACATGTATGTAGCTCTGACATAGACCGCAGCGCTGTACAGGGAACCCCGGACCCAGAAGGACAGGCCTGTGCTGTGTAGGCCGTGATGGGGACACAATACGGGAAAATGGCGGATCTGCGGACACTTTGGCGCCATTCGGAGATAATGTTACAGAAACGTATTTGACAGATGAAACCATAACAAGGCCACAATGACAGACAGACGCCAACTGTATGAAAAAACAAAGACCTTCAGCAGACGGTTGGCCATCTGTGCTGAGCGCACACAGACATTTGCAAACCGCGTCCAAAACGCAGACAGAGGTCGCATGTATTGCGCCTGTTTGTGAATTGAAAGCAGATATAGCCAAGCAATTACTCATCCGGAGGAAGTGACTGTACAAGTCATCTATAGGCTGCATTGTAGGAGGCACCGGGGTGGCCGCAGGTAACGTACACAACAGCACCTGCTGGGCACTGATTCTGGGACCCCAGCGCTGCGAATGATTAGTCGCTGCACTGCCCCTAATGGTGGTGAGAGCTGGTGCAGCATTTTGGAGCCCTGATGAAGGTCTCAATAACCCCTGAAATGTGTCGGGATTTTTTTTTCCTTGAATGCAGATAATAAATGATGGTGGAGATACAATAATATGTACATTAGATGGACGCTCTCTCCTTTTCTACACATTTTACTGACTTCCCTCCTCTGTCTCCCCTCCCAGAACAAAGATGGCACTTACACCGGCTTCATCAAAGTTCAGCTGAAGCTGGTCCGCCCGGTGTCCGTCCCCCCCGCCAAGAAGCCGTCCTGCGCCCGGGAACGGAGGGGTTCGGCCAACTCCCAGCAGGTGAAACGCAGGACCTCCTTCTACCTCCCCAAAGACGCCTCGAAGCACCTCCACCTCAGCTCCCGCACCACGGCCAGCGAGGTCATCCAGGCGCTCCTCCGCAAGTTCACCGTGCTCGACAACCCGCGGAAGTTTGCGCTGTTCCAGCGGACGGATCAGGAGGGGCAAGGTGAGCCAGAATCGACTTTCAGTAGGCGCGGTCTAGAGAACCTATCTATTATAACTATAGGGGGGGGCATCATGTGACTTCCAGGTGTGCCGCTTGTACTAACTGCCATTCTTGCACAGCTGGAAGATGTAGGGAATCAGAAAATAGAATGGGACTCGAAACAGCCATTTGCACTTAAAACTATCCCGTGGGGCTCTGGGAATCCTTTGTCGTGTTATACATTTCATTTGTAAAACAAAGATTATATACATATAGTAACAAAAATAATAATATATAAATATGGAACAAATGTTTAACCTGTATCTTTGGAGAGAACAGGGAATAGTTAGAACCTCTGTGCTGTCGGGGAGATTTCCCTTCACTTCCCCTGCCGTAAAGACACAACAGGAAATAGAAAGGTGAAAGGAAATCCACTTAGACAGCTGTCACTAGAAAAGGTGTCCCCATTAGGGAGATTTCTCCCCTACTCCTGTTCCATTAACAACTGTAACATTTTGGATTTTCAGTCACTTCCTGTCCTGGAAATACAGCAGGAAGTAAAAAGAAATATTTCCGAGGTGAAAGAAATCCCCTTATGAACAGTTGGCACTGGAATGGGTGTCCCCTTTGGGAGATTTCTCCTCTATTCCTGTTCTAACAACTGGAATACTTTGGATTTCACCTGACTGCCCCTGTACTGTGCCCTCCTGACTCCTCCCTGTACCGTGCCCTCCTGACTCCTCCCTGTACCGTGCCCCCCTGCCTCCTCCCTGTACCGTGCCCCCCTGCCTCCTCCCTGTACCGTGCCCTCCTGACTCCTCCCTGTACCGTGCCCCCCTGCCTCCTCCCTGTACCGTGCCCCCCTGCCTCCTCCCTGTACCGTGCCCTCCTGACTCCTCCCTGTACCGTGCCCCCCTGCCTCCTCCCTGTACCGTGCCCCCCTGCCTCCTCCCTGTACCGTGCCCTCCTGACTCCTCCCTGTACCGTGCCCCCCTGCCTCCTCCCTGTACCGTGCCCCCCTGCCTCCTCCCTGTACCGTGCCCTCCTGACTCCTCCCTGTACCGTGCCCTCCTGCCTCCTCCCTGTACCGTGCCCCCCTGCCTCCTCCCTGTACCGTGCCCCCCTGCCTCCTCCCTGTACCGTGCCCTCCTGACTGCCCCTGTACCGTGCCCTCCTGCCTCCTCCCTGTACCGCGCCCTCCTGCCTCCTCCCTGTACCGCGCCCTCCTGCCTCCCCCTATACCGCGCCCTCCTGCCTCCTCCCTGTACCGCGCCCTCCTGCCTCCTCCCTGTACCGAGCCCTCCTGCCTCCTCCCTGTACCGAGCCCTCCTGCCTCCTCCCTGTACCGAGCCCTCCTGCCTCCTCCCTGTACCGCACCCTCCTGCCTCCTCCCTGCACCGTGCCCCCCTACCTCCCCTGCACCGCGCCCCCCTACCTCCCCCTGTACCGCGCCCCCCTACCTCCCCCTGTACCGCGCCCCCTACCTCCCCTGTACCGCGCCCCCCTACCTCCCCCTGTACCGCGCCCCCTACCTCCCCCTGTACCGCGCCCCCCTACCTCCCCCGTACCGCGCCCCCCTGCCTCCTCCCTGTACCGCGCCCCCCTGCCTCCTCCCTGTACCGCGCCCCCCTGCCTCCTCCCTGTACCGCGCCCCCCTACCTCCCCTGTACCGCGCCCCCTGCCTCCTCCCTGTACCGTGCCCCCCTGCCTCCTCCCTGTACCGTGCCCCCCGACCTCCCCCTGTACCGTGCCCCCCTACCTCCCCCTGTACCGTGCCCCCCTACCTCCCCCTGTACCGTGCCCCCCTACCTCCCCCGTACCGTGCCCCCCTACCTCCCCCTGTACCGTGCCCCCCTACCCCCCCTGTACTGTGCCCCCTACCTCCCCCTGTTCTGTGCCCCCTACCTCCCCCTGTTCTGTGCCCTTCTACCTCCCCCCGTATTGTGCCCCCTACCTCCCCCTGTACTGTGCCCCCCTACCTCCCCTGTACTGTGCCCTCCTGACTCCCCCCTGTACTGTGCCCCCCTACCTCCCCCGTACTGTGCCCCCCTACCTCCCCTGTACTGTGCCCCCTACCCCCCCCCTGTACTGTGCCCCCTACCCCCCCCTGTACTGTGCCCCCCTACCTCCCCCTGTTCTGTGCCCGAACGCAGGACGCTAACAATTGCGCTGCTAATTCCGAGCCGCCGCTGAGAGTGGAGGATGATATCGCACAGAGGATCCCGGAGAATCTAAACAAACTCCACAGACGCTTCTATAATAAAAAGGTCACTTCTTTCCAGAGCGCGCTCAGTCTGCACGGGGGATGGGAGCGCCGAGGAGTACATGAGATCGCACGCCCGCTGAAAGAGGAATTGTTTGGAGGGAAACACAAAGGGGGCTCTTTATAAAAAAGAAAATTTGCATAGCCATTGGTCCAATGAATCGGCAGGAACATTCGTTGTCAGCGAAGTAGACAAAAAGGAAAGTTCTGTAGGCAATTTTCTCTTTTTCCTATAATTGGCAGTAGCAGAATACCACCACTAGATGGAGCCGAGGAGCATAGGAAATACAGGTGTCTGTAACAAGAGATACAATGTAATCATTTACAAGTCATACAATGTAATCAGCTTTATAGATGACATTCCGACGAGGTGCGACTTGGCTAGATGTCTACGCAAGTCGCACCTGAAGTATCGAACGCACTACGTTAGAAATCGGTGCGGCTCCGACATGACCGCTTTAATTACGGACAATAGGGTGGCACTTGCCATGTGATTTTGCAAGTCACATGGCATAGCAAGTCGCACCCAGGGGCGGACTGACCATTCGGAAACTCGGGCAGTGCCCGAGGGCCCAGGGTCAGTAAGGGGCCCCATGAGATGCCCCTGGTACCTTTCATAGGCTTTTTTGGGTGTGTTTTGATTGTGGGCGAGGACACAGGGGCCCCCTGATCTCCTATTGCCGGGGGGCCCCATGAGTTTTCATCACGATCGGGGTGTCAGTGTTTGTTCTGGGAGCTTCAGCCCGAGTTCACACTGATGCGATTCGCAGCGTTTTCTGTGCAGACTCCGCACCGCATCACAATGGCACCCCGTTCATGCGAACCGCTGCGGGCGTGAATGTTAACAACACCCTGAAATCGGTTCACGAAACGCGGTGCGATGTGCAGAATCGGATCACATAGGAGTGAATACCCGTGCGATCCGATTCTAGTGCGGACCAAAAAAAGGCTCCTGTACCTTTGCGGCGCGGATCCGGTGCGATTTGAGCCATACAAAATGTACGACAGAAATCGCACCGCACAGGATTGGCATGTGATTTGCACATGAATGTGCTGCGGTTCCCGTGCGAATCACATGCGATGTGACGAGCTTTTCGGAGCGTATTTCCAGCTGAAAAAAATACTTAACGCTTCTAAACGCTACTAAAAATCGCAGTTATTAGCAGTTTTTTCCCAGCTTTTTTCCAGGTTTTTTTTTTTTTTGCTACAAAAAAAAAAAACCGCTGTTGTGCATGAAGCCAAAATATTGTGCCTCCCATCAGGGCTTTTTTTCTCAGAAAGACCCCCCCCCCAGGTCACTTCTTGTCTCTGCCCCGCCCCCCTCCCCCCCATCCTCCAAGCACTGTCCCATGGTTCCACCCCCTACCCACCTTTCAGTACCGCTCTTTTAGAAAGTACAGAAACAAGTATCATGTTGTGGTGCTAAGTAGTTAGACCCCCACAGCAACGTCAGATCTCCCAGCAGCCAGCATTAATAGACCCCCTCCCCAACAGTAGATCCCTTCCAGCAGCAATTGAACCCCCCAGCAACAATAGATCTCCCACCAGGAGCAATAAACCTCCCCAGCAACAACAGGCCACCATAAAAAAACAGATCCCCTCCAGTAACAATAGACCTCCCCAGCAACAATGGATCTCCCACCAGCAGCAATAAACCACCCCAGCAACAACAGACCACCATGCAAAAGCAGATCCCCTCCAGTAACAATAGACCTCCCCAGCAACAATAGATCTCCCACCAGGAACAATAAACCTCCCCAGCAACAATAGATCTCCCACCAGGAACAATAAACCTCCCCAGCAACAACAGACCACCATAAAAACAGATCCCGTCCAATAACAATAGACCTCCCCAGCAACAATAGATCTCCCACCAGGAGCAATAGACCTCCCCAGCAGCAATAGACTGCCACACAAAAATAGATCCCCTCCAGTGACAATAGATCCGCCAGCATCAGTAGACCCCCCCCAGCACCCCCTTGCCATTACATACATTCAGTGCTGGGGGTGCCAGAACTGTGTTCCCCCACGTGCCCGCTGAAAAAAAGCCCCGCCTGCCGTATGTTTTGCGTGCTGCAGTGCGTTGGGCGGCCCAATTAAAATCAATGGGCTGCCGGAAAACCTGCCCTAAAAAAGTGTGTGTGGTTGGGGGGAGGGGGGGGGGAGCTTGAAAATATAAAATGTTAAACAAATGCAGTAAAACCCGGAAATGTTTGTGGTTTCTCCGCAGTGTGCCAGAGGAAACTATCAGATGAGGAGGAACCGCTGAAGCTGCGTCTGCTGGCCGGGCCGTGTGAGAAGTCCCTGAGCTTCGTGCTGAAGGAGAACGAGACCGGGGAAGTCAATGTGAGTTCCTTCTCTGCGGCCGCC
The DNA here is from genome assembly GCF_062004578.1 of Staurois parvus. Lineage (NCBI taxonomy): Eukaryota > Metazoa > Chordata > Amphibia > Anura > Ranidae > Staurois > Staurois parvus. The sequence goes on from NW_028321023.1 coordinate 37,204, forward strand.
ATGACGTCACCGCCATATGTCCCATCTGGGTAGTCTCACTTCTCGTTCTGCGGCTCTGCAGGTCAAGCAGGGAGGAACTATTAGGGGAAGCAACCGAATGTGACTTCCCAGAAGAGAAGTATCTGACTGGCTGCTGCTGGTTACTGGGCAGTGATCACCGCTTCCATCTCCTGAAATATTTAAATCCTCCCTCCGGCTCCTCCCCTCCAGTCTTGCACAGGTGTATCGGCTCCTCCCCTCCAGTCTAGTACAGGTGTAGCGGCTCCTCCCCTCCAGTCTTGCACAGATGTACCGGCTCCTCCCCTCCAGTCTTGCACAGGTGTACTGGCTCCTCCCCTTCAGTCTTGCACAGGTGTATCGGCTCCTCCCCTCCAGTCTAGTACAGGTGTAGCGGCTCCTCCCCTCCAGTCTTGCACAGATGTACCGGCTCCTCCCCTCCAGTCTTGCACAGGTGTACTGGCTCCTCCCCTTCAGTCTTGCACAGGTGTATTGGCTCCTCCCCTCCAGTCTTGCACAGGTGTACTGGCTCCTCCCCGCCAGTCTTGCACAGGTGTACCAGCTCCTCCCCGCCAGTCTTGCACAGGTGTACCAGCTCCTCCCCTCCAGTATTGCACAGGTGTATTGGCTCCTCTCCTCCAGTATTGCACAGGTGTACCTGCTGCCCCCCTTCAGTTTTGCACAGGTGTACCAACTCCTCCCCTCTAGTGTTGCACAGGTGTACCGACTCCTCCCCTTCAGTCTTGCACAGGTGTACCAACTCCTCCCCTCCAGTGTTGCACAGGTGTACCGACTGCTCCCCTTCAGTCTTGCACAGGTGTACCGGCTCCTCCCCTTCAGTCTTGCACAGGTGTACCGGCTCCTCCCCTCCAGTCTTGCACAGGTGTACAGGCTCCTCCCCTCCAGTCTTGCACAGGTGTACCGGCTCCTCCCCTCCAGTCTTGCACAGGTGTACCGGCTCCTCCCCTCCAGTCTTGCACAGGTGTACCAGCTCCTCCCCTTCAGTATTGCACAGGTGTACTGGCTCCTCCCCTCAAGTCTTGCATAGGTGTACCTGCTCCTCCCCTCCAGTCTTGCACAGGTGTACTGGCTCCTCCCCTCCAGTCTTGCACAGGTGTACTGGCTCCTCCCCGCCAGTCTTGCACAGGTGTACTGACTCCTCCCCTCCAGTGTTGCACAGGTGTACCAACTCCTCCCCTCTAGTGTTGCACAGGTGTACCGACTCCTCCCCTTCAGTCTTGCACAGGTGTATCGGCTCCTCCTCTACAGTCATGCACAGATGTACTGACTCCTCCCCTCCAGTCTTGCACAGGTGTACCGGCTCCTCCCTATAAGTCTTGCACAGGTGTACCGGCTCCTCCCCTCCAGTCTTGCACAGGTGTACTGGCTCCTCCCCTCCAGTCTTGCACAGGTGTACTGGCTCCTCCCCGCCAGTCTAGCAACAGGTGTACTGACTCCTCCCCTCCAGTGTTGCACAGGTGTACCGGCTCCTCCCCTCCAGTCTTATGACCACTAGATGGTGCTGAGGAGGAAATACATCAGTCTTTAATGCTTTGTTATTTGTTAATTCCCTCTAGCGTTTTCTAAAATTGTTACATTGTATCTCTGGCTACACAGATGAATTTCCTGCGCTCCTCAGCGCCATCTAATGGCCATGATGTGGTATGATCCTACCGCACGTTCGTTCAGAAGAGAATATATCTCCACTAACCAATGTTTGTCTCTTGCAGTGGGACGCCTTCAGCATGCCGGAGCTCCAGAACTTCCTGCGCATCCTGCAGCGGGAGGAAGAGGAGCACATGCGCCAGATCATCCAGCGCTACACCCGCTGCCGCCAACAAATGCAGGAGGCCCTGACGGAACGCACCCCCGGCTGACGACCCCGCCGGAAAAAAAAAAAAAAGAGCGCATGAAGACTGCGAGACTGATCCCGAAGACGCAAAACGCGGTGTGACTGGAGTCTGAGTGTGGGGGAGGTGCGCGTACCCGGCGCGATGGGCGTTCCGATGGCCCCGCCGGGGGGCGTATGTGAGTGAGCGGGAGAGAGCGAGAGTGTCTGCGTGGGACACGAGAAGATGTCAGCGGCCGGACGGTGACACTACACTGACTTATGACACGTTCCACGGCTGCAGAGTTCAGGGAGAATTCAGGACCGGTCCATTTCTGTGACGGCCTGAATGTACAGGGGTGGGAGTGTGGACCGGCCCACTCTGGTCTGCTACCACCGGATGCAGGAGTAAGGCGGGCACATAGGGGGCGATGTAATGTCACCCCATTTAGGTTCACCTGGGGACACGGCTGCCTGTCAGCACTTTTATACGTTGTCGTTGTTTTTTATACGTTGTTGTGTTTATGATGCACTTGATATGTGATGTTTGTACGATTAAAGATGAACTGCTCAGGCCTTACAGGGAATCGGTTCTCTATAAGGTTTTTTTTTTGGGGGGGGGGGGGATCTACATCCTAACAATCCATCCAAAATGTCTTGGTTCAGTTTTGCGTCTTGTTGGTCTACTGCCTGTGTCCCCACTGATAAGATTCACCGTCACTTCCTGTCCCAGAGACACAACAGGAAGTGAGAGGAAATCCCTCCAAAGTGAGAGAACTGTCAGAACCAGCGTCTCCATTGGAAGATTTCCGCCTCTCTTCCTGTTCTGGTGACAACGGTACAATCTTGGCGTTCCCGTCACTTCCTGTCCCACAGACACAACAGGAAGTGAGAGGAAATCCCTCCAAAGTGAGAACTGTCAGAATCAACATCTCCATTGGGAGATTTCCGCCTCTCTACCTGTTCTGGTGACAACGGTACAGTTTTGGCTTTCCCATCACTTCCTGTCCCAGAGACACAACAGGAAGTGAGAGGAAATCCCTCCAAAGTGAGAGAACTGTCAGAACCAGCATCTCCATTGGGAGATTTCCGCCTCTCTTCCTGTTCTGGTGACAACGGTAAAATCTTGGCGTTCCCATCACTTCCTATCCCACAGACACAACAGGAAGTGAGAGGAAATCCCTCCAAAGTGAGAGAACTGTCAGAACCAACGTCTCCATTGGAAGATTTCCGCCTCTCTTCCTGTTCTGGTCTCTTCCTGTTCTGGTGACAATGGTACAATCTTGGCATTCCCATCACTTCCTGTCCCAGAGACACAACAGGAAGTGAGAGGAAATCCCTCCAAAGTGAGAGAACTGTCAGAACCAACGTCTCCATTGGAAGATTTCCGCCTCTCTTCCTGTTCTGGTCTCTTCCTGTTCTGGTGACAATGGTACAATCTTGGCATTCCCATCACTTCCTGTCCCAGAGACACAACAGGAAGTGAGAGGAAATCCCTCCAAAGTGAGAGAACTGTCAGAACCAACGTCTCCATTGGAAGATTTCCGCTTCTGTTCCTGTTCTGGTGACAACGGTACAATCTTGGAGTTCCCATCACTTCCTGTCTTGGGGACAATTTGCACAGACAGGGAATAAAAACCTGACAGGGGTTCCACTCCTTTCCTACTCCTCCCAACACTGCAATTTATTTGAATATAGATGGCAGAAAAAGACTGAGTGGTCCATCGAGTCTGTCTGTTTTTTTTTTTGAGTATAGATCTATCTCTGGGCACATTTAAATACATTCCTCATTAGCCCCAAAGGATATGATTGTACGTTTGTATGCCCCAAATACATGCAAACCCAGATATTACCTTGTAAAAGTAGCAGTGACATCATCATTCTGCTGTGCATAGTTGGTGCAGAGAGCAGAGCTGTGGGAGGGGCCCAGCAGGCTCCACCCACCACAGGCTGCCTGTAGAAAACTACAAGAGGGGTGGAGACAAGAACAGTCACTCTGCACAAGGAGAGAGAGCGGAGCTGGGGGAGGGGCCCGGCAAGCCCCACCCGCTTGAGGGTATGGAGACAAGACCAGTCACCCTGCACAAGAAGAAATGCAGGGGCCCAGCAGACCCCACCTTCTTGAGGAGGGGGTGGAGACAAGACCAGTCACCCTGCACAAGGAGAGAGAGAGAGTGGAGCTGTGGGAGGGGCCCGGCAGGCCCCACCCACTTGAGGTGGTGGAGACAAGACCAGTCACCCTGCACAAGGTGAGAGAGCAGAACTGTGGAAGGGGACAAGCAGACTCCACCCACTACAGGCTGCAAGCAGAGACTACAGGAGGGGGTGGAGACAAATCCAGGAGAAACAGCAGAGCTGTGGAAGGGGCCCTGCAGGCCCCACCCGCTTGATGAGGGGGTGGAGACAAGACCAGTCACCCTGCACAAGGAGAAACAGCAGAGCTGTGGGAGGGGCCCTGCAGGCCCCACCTGCTTGATGAGGGGGTGGAGACAACACCAGTCACGTTGCACAAGGAGAGAGAGTGGAGCTGTGGGGGGGCCCTGCAGGCCCCACCCTCTAGAGGAGGGGGTGGAGACAAGACCAGTCACGTTGCACAAGGAGAAAGTGAAACTGGGAGGAGCCCAGCAGGCCCCACCCACTTGAGGAGGGGGTGGAGACAAGACCAGTCACCCTGCACAAGGAGAGAGAGCAGAGCTGTGGGAGGGGACAAGCAGGCTCCACCCACTACAGGCAGAGACTATAAGAGGGAGCGGAGACTAGACCAGTCCCCCTGCACAAGGAGAGAGGGCAGCAGTGGGCGGTCTTTATTCCAGGAATTCTCACACTGGATCACGGCACAGATCTGGGAGAAACACACAAATCACACCGAGATTCGGCAAGAATATACATTCTGGGTTCACACTCTGCAGTGCGGGACACCACATGTAATTCACACAGGAATCGCACCGCATCACATTGCCTGCTTTCACTGCATTGGATATAAATGATCACATGACCTCATCACATTGCCTGCTTTCACTGCATTGGATATAAATGATCGCATGATATTTACTCTCCTGGCTCAGGAGGATCACATGACATCATTGCACTGCCAAATTTCACCACATTGGCTGTGCATGGTCATGTGACATCATCGCGGTGAAACATCCTATACGTTGATGCTATATAGTCACATGACCTATGAGGATCTTCCCGTGACATGGACCTTGTGACAATCCAACATTGCCAATGGCTCCGGGATTGGCTGACCCATGGGAGAAAGAAGCTGGTTGGTCAAACACAGTGTGCATTCCGCCGCCAACATCAAACCTGAAAGAGATGAAGATGAGAAGAGTTAATAATCCTGCTTTCACCTCCAAACATTGAGGGGGTCATAGAGACCCCACAAGGGCCCCTGGGACCCCCAGTCACACAGCTGGGAACATATAAAAAGAAAGCAGTCAGAGGAAATGATTCACTCAACATATCCCCACACAAGGGGGTGTATTTATAAAAACATACATTTGTTGCTGTGCCAGTGCGGCAAAATCGAATTCTCTAAGGCTTTATTCTCTGACATTGAACATGTGAATGGGAAAATACCACATTGTGGCCACTAGATGGCACTGACTATCATAGGAAATAAGTGCATTCCTCAGCACCAACTAGTGGCCACAAAGCGGTATTTTCCACCTACAGAGAATATAGCCCTAGGACATTCGATTTTGCCCCATTGGCCAACAGAACAAATTTACACGCAGCTGCGATGGACGAACAGCTATGCCATTTTTTAAAAACACAACCCTATGCAACAGTAAGATATAGAAAAAAAAGCTAAAAAGGATATTTATGGTATGCAAAAAAAAACAAACAAAACAAATGAACATCAAATGTAAAATAAACCTTTGCAGGTGGAACATGTGAATCAGGAAAATACCACATTGTGGCCACTAGATGGAGCTAATGACCATAGAAAATAAGCTGCATGCTCACCAGCTCCATGTAGTGGCCGTAATGTGGTACTTTCCTGACTCAAACGTCTGCAGATTGAATGTGGAAGATACTGCATTATAGCCAGTAGATGGCGCTAAGGAGCACACATATCCTATCTTAGTCAGTGCCATCTGGTGGCCATAATGTGATATTTTCTGCATTCACACAGTCTAGATCTGCATAGCCTCCAGACATTCGATTCTGACAGTTCACACAGGACGAATTTACATGCATTTTCAATGGACAAAACAGATATGCAAATTTTTTATAATTACGTCCTCATATAATAGCAAGAAAAGGAAAAGGAGGATGTTTATGGTATCCAAAAAATAAATATTATTTGTAAAATAGACCTGGAATGTGTGAATCAGGAGAATACTACAATATGGCCACTAGATGGCGCTGACGACCTGATTTACTAAGGACTTCAACTCCATCTAGTGGCCACAATGTGGTATTTTCCTGATTCTCACATTCCACCTGGAGAGAAAAGAGCCTTTTCTCCGTTTCTTTAATAATAAATATTTATTTTTTTGTAAACATCAGCTCCATCTAGTGACCATAATGAGGTACTTTCCTGGTTCACACATTCTACCTGGAGATAAAATCGCCCAATAACATTTGAATTTTTTTTTCTTCATTCACACAGATTGAATGTGCATGCAGTTTCTCAGGATAGCTCCACCCCAAAGTCTTTTTGTTGTGTTCATTCACCGCCCATGAGGAATCAGTCACCTGTTAAAAAAACACACCCATATGGAAGAAAAATATATTTTTAAAATATTCTTCCCAAATATATAGACATATATTTGAAACGCTACAATTTTGGCTGTATTCAATATATTTCAATAAAAAAAAAAAAATATATATATATATATATATACATACACACTGCATGTTGAAATGCGTTTTTATTACAAAATATATGAAAAATATTTTTAAAAATACATTTCAAATATACTGTATGTCCTAAAAATACAAATCTACATTTTTGGAATGCATTTAAAAATATATGTAAAAATTACTTTTTTATATGTTAAAAAAAAAAATCTGAAGAATATATTTAAAAAAAAATACAATTTTAAAAATATATTCTTCAGATTTTTTTTAACATATAAAAAAGTCATTTTAACATATATTTGTAAATGCATTCCAAAAATGTAGATTTGTATTTTTAGGACATACAGTATATTTGAAATGTATTTTTAAAAATATTTTTCATATATTTTGTAATAAAAACGCATTTCAACAAATGTATATATATATATATATATTGAAATACATTGTATACGGCTAAACTTGTAGCATTTCAAATATACGTCAATATATTTGGGAAGAATATTTTTAAAATATATTTTAAATATATTTATCTTCCATGTGGGCACCCAAAGGTTAACCCCTCCCAGTAACCGGAAGACAACTTCGGCAATAGGGTATGAGGCTGCGCATCGGGTGGTGTGTCCCCATATAGGGGCCCCTTTACCCACCATTGCTCCCCCCCCCCCCCATGTTCCTGGTTGTCTTATATAACACTCATCTGACAGCTCTGTTTTAAAATGAAACATTTTCAGAGATATTCGTCCTGTGCGGTGCGTTCTCTCTGGGGTCAAAATCAATTGTTTTTAGGCTGTTTTCTCTGCAGGTGGAATGTGACTCAGGAGCCTCAGTACCACATTATGGTCACTAGATGGCGATGATGATCACGTCATGAATACTGATTTACTATGGACTTCAGCTCCATCTAGTGGCCATAATGTGGTATTTTCCTGATTCACACATTCTACCTGGAGAGAAAAGAGCCTTATAACGCTCGATTTTGCTCCTTTTCTTTAAGTACTCTCAGCTAATAAATTGATATTGATAACACTGAGTGCAATAAACAGACAAAATAGAGAGAGGGGGTAGACAGGGAGGGGGGAAGGAGAGGGGGGAAGGGGAGAGGTCGAGGAGAGGGGGGTAGACAGGGCGGGGGGCCCATATTCTCTCCCAGGTGTAGCGTCTACTGGCGGTGGTTGGCAGAAAATTAGGAGGGGCGGGGTGTCAGAGGAAAGGTCTGGCCGGATTGGACACGTGTGTGGCGCCTCCTACTGCTTCTCTCGGTGTAACTGACAAGCCCCGCCTACCACCTCTAGAACCGCCCCAAAAGGACTTTTAGCAGAAGATCTCCTCCCATATTCAATCCTAGGGGCGGTGCTCCGGCTGCAGAGCAGTGGGCGGGGTTTGTCAGCTGCGGTGAGAGAGGCAGAAGTTCGGCGCTGTTGGGCGGCCTCTACTAATCCCGCTTCCCTTACTAACCTGATCGAGCACCGCCCCCCCCGGGACAATATGGGCGGGCATTCTGCTTTACCGCTTCCTGATTCGTCAGCGGGGCACTGGGCGGGTACAAGTTAGGTGCTGGTAGGCGTGAATATACTGCAGGTTCGGGGAGGAGGGAAGGCGTGTCACGTGACTATTAAACCTCCATAGAGCCGGGCCGGTCATGCAGCATGGACGTAACGTTCACCCCGGGAGCCTAAATTAAGTTATAGACGTGGAGCGCCAATAGCCCCTCCCACTACCCTGCACTCTCCTGGGACTGTCATGACGTTACCGGCCCTCCCAGCCAATAGAGTTCAGAACGGCACCTCGGGGAACATCGCTACATTGTATCAGCACATGAGGTTCACGTGACGTCAGCCCGGCTTTCCGACGGTCACGTGTCTGCGCACCTCGCCTCGCTCTGGTACTCATCCCCGCCCACCTTTCCCGGCGCTGATTGGCTGCGGGTCACGTGAGGTTGCTGTTCGGCCGCGGAAGTGACGCAGGGAGGCAGCGGAGCGCAGTGACAGGAGACCGGAGGAGGGGGGGACATCCCGGGACGGGGGGCGGCGACCCCCGGAGTGACCCGACATGGGCGGCAGCGGATCCAGAGCCCGGGGACTGTGGCCCTTCTCCTCTTCCTCCCAGGGGCCCGAGAGCCCCTCCATCAGCGAGCAGAGTGTGTCCCGGATCCGGCAAGCGACGCCCTTCATCTTCACCCGGCGGGGGTGAGTGACCCGGGAAGGGGCGAGGACCGATCACCGGGGGAGGGAGGAGAAGGTTCATTGGTTGGCATGACTACAACCCCCCCATACATTGTGTCCACCTGAGCGTCACCCCTCCCCCATAAACCCCTATATCTGCCCCCAATTAATGGATACATTGTATGTCCACCTGTCACCAGCCTGATACATTGTATCTACCCCCCCATAGTGTGTCACCTGTCTGGTACATGGGGGGGCTGTATATGGCAACCAATCAGCTTTTAGCTGCAGATTATTCAGTTAATCTTTGAAAATGAAAGCTGTCAGCTGATTGGTTGTCATCATATATCAGATCTCTGTACCTCCCCCATCCCCCCCAACTCCTTTGTCGATGTACATTGGGTTTCTGAACCCCCCCCCACCCCCCATTGGATCTCTGCACCCCCTTCCATCCCCCCCCCCCCCCATCCTCATAGATTGCATCCCTGACCTCTTCCTTCCCCATCCTCATATACCCCCCCCCCTCCTCAACATCCTCATATACCCCCCCCTCAACATCCTCATATACCCCCCCCCCCTCAACATCCTCATATACCCCCCCCCCCCCAACATCCTCATATACCCCCCCCTCAACATCCTCATATACCCCCCCCCCTCAACATCCTCATATACCCCCCCCTCAACATCCTCATATACCCCCCCCCTCAACATCCTCATATACCCCCCCCTCAACATCCTCATATACCCCCCCCTCAACATCCTCATATACCCCCCCCTCAACATCCTCATATACCCCCCCCTCAACATCCTCATATACCCCCCCCCTCAACATCCTCATATACCCCCCCCCTCAACATCCTCATATACCCCCCCCTCAACATCCTCATATACCCCCCCCCTCAACATCCTCATATACCCCCCCAACTCCTCATATACCCCCCCAACTCCTCATATACCCCGCAAATCCTCCTGCATTGGATGTCTGACTCTCCCCCTTATTCATCCTCATACTTACATTGACTTTGCGCCCCTCTGCCCCCCCCCCCCCATCCATCCTCATGCTTTGGATCTGTGAACCCCCCCCATCCGCATTTCCCAGTCATATATTGCATCCTAACCCTGTTAGGTTTGTTCCCCCATCCCCCCCCCCCGTATTTATACATTTATCCTCCCCTCCCCCCACCACCTCTGTCCTCATACATTGGGTCTCCTCCTCCCACACCCCCGCTTTATCCTTTACATTGGTCCTCTGCCCCCCCCCCCCCCCCCCCATGTCTTTACTCATTGATTCTAGGTTCCCCCCACCCTCCTACATTGGGCGTCTTACCCCTTCTCTCCCAGTCCTCTACCTTAGGTTTGGACCATGCCTTCAGCCCCCCCCCCCCCCACACACATACACGCACACTACTCTCATTGTACATTAGATCTTTAATTCCCCCCCCCATATTCTTGTACATTATGTCTCTGACACCTCCTCCCACCCCCACCCATCCTTTATATTGGGCTTTTTATATTACTCCCATGTCCCCTCACATTGGGTCTCTGATCCCCTTCACCTCCGTCCTCTACACCCCCCCCCCCACATCCTCATAGATTGGGTCTGTGTATTCCCCCCCGTCCTCATATATTGGGTCCCTCATCCCCCCCCATCCTTTACATTTGGTCCTTTATTTCCTTTGGTCCTCCTACATTGTGTCTCTGGTCCCCTTCACCTCCGTCCTCTACACCCCTCTCCCTATATTGGGTCATATCTACACCCCCCCTCCCCCTTCTATCTCT
>NW_028321024.1:0-20000 GCF_062004578.1 Staurois parvus
GGGACGGGGGGATAGTATAGGAAATAAAGGGAAGTGGTGGTGGGCAGTACAGGAAATAGGGGGACAAGGAGGGTACAGTACAAGAAATGGGGGGATGAGGTGGTGGGCAGTACAGGAAATAGGGGGACGAGGGGGGGGGGGGGGAAGTATAATACAGGAAATGGGGGACAAGAGCAGGGCAGTATATGAAATGAGGGGACGAGGGGGGGGGGGGGGGAGTATAATACAGGAAATGGGGGACAAGAGCAGGGCAGTATATGAAATGAGGGGACGAGGGGGGGGGGGGGGGGAGTATAATACAGGAAATGGGGGACAAGAGCAGGGCAGTATATGAAATGAGGGGACGAGGGAGCATCAATATAAGAAATGAGACAGGAGGACAATACAGGAAATAGGGGGATGAGGGGGTGTGAGCACAGGAAATGGGGGGACAGTACAGGAAATGAGAGGGTGTCAGTACAGGAAATGGAGGGGTGCGAGGACGTGGGCACTACAGGAAATGGGAGGGGGGACAGTACAGGAAATGGGGGATGGGGGGAGTATAGGAAATGAGGGGGTGTCAGCAAAGCAAATGGGGGGGACAGTACAGGAAATGAGAGGATGTCCGTACAGGAAATGAGAGGATGGGCAGTACAGGAGATGGGGGGGGGGGGGTGCGAGGATGTGGGCACTACAGGAATGGGGGGGGGGACAGTATGGGGGATGGGGGGAGTACAGGAAATGGGACGAGGTGGTGGGCAGTACAGGAAATGGGGGGGATGAGGGGGAAGTATAATATAGGAAATGGGGGACGAGTATAGGACATGATGGGACCAGGGGGGACAGTACAGGAAATGGGGGGATGAGGAGGTGGGCAGTACAGGCGATGGGTGGGCGCTAGGACGCGGGCACTACAGGAAATGGTGGGGGAAGAAGGGGGGTAACAGTATAGGAAATGGGGGGACAGTACAGGAAGTGAGGGGAGGGCAGTATAGGAAATGGGGGATGAGGGTGGGACAGTACAGGAAATTGGATGAAGAGGTTGTGGGCAGTACAGGAAATGAGGGGACAGTACAGAAATTGGGGGGATGAGGTGTTGGGCAGTACAGGAATTGGGGGAGGAGGGGGAAGTATAATACAGGAAATGGGGGACGAGGGCGGGGCATTATAGGAAATGAGGGGACATTATTGTATAATAATGCCTCTTGTGTGTTCCAGGCTAGTATGGTGCACTCCCTGATAGAAGCTTATGGACTCCTCAGTCACATGAGGTGAGTTGGCGGAGGGACTCCACTGAACGCCTCGCCCTCCTGAGGATTCCCCCCCCCCCCACCCCTTCCTGGCCAGGCGATTTGTTGCGTTACGGCGCTGCGTCACTTTAACTGACAATTGCGCGGTCATTCCAACGCTGCACCCAAATGAAATTTATGTCCTTTTTCTCCCACGAATAGAGCTCTCTTTCGGTGGTATTTGATCACATATGCGTTCGGGGGGGGGACTGACTTGGTGTCACTGACATCCCCAGTAACACCGATACAGTGATCAGTGCTAATAAAAAGCACTGACACTGTACTAATGGCACTGGGCAGGAAGGGGTTAACATCTGGGGCGGGCAGCACAGTGGCTAAATGGTTAGCACTTCTGCCTGGCAGTACTAGGGTCGTTGGTTCGAATCCCAACCACAGCACCATCTGCCTAGAGTTTGCATGTTCTCCCTGTGCCTGCGTGGGTTTCCTCCGGGAACTCCGGTTTCCTCCCACTAGCAAAAGACATGCTGGTAGGTTAATTGGATCCTGTCTAAATTGGCCCATGTATATGAATGTGAGTTAGAGACCTTAGATTGTACGCCCCTTGAGGGTTAGGGACTGATGTGAATGTACAATATATATGTAAAGCGCTGCATAAATTGATGGCGATATATAAGTACCTGAAATAAAAAAAATCAAAGGGTTAACTGTGTGCCCTTTACAACTGTGTGCTGTTTGTGCTTCACTCTACGCACACTGCTTTGCATGGCTCTTTGCATGCAAAGCAGTGTGCAGGAGCTGACAGGGGAGAGAACTGTTTTGTTTTGTTTACAAACAGTTCTCCCCCAGGCCCCCCACCCTGTCAGAGATGCTCGGCAATCACGTGGCGTTGGTGAATTATCACCGTGCCGAGACCCAGTGATTGACAGCTGAGCAGGGGAGGACTGACAGCTCATGGGGCCCCTGGGCAGTAGGGGATCATGGATCCCCTGTGTCCTCGCCCACACTCAAAAAAGCCAATGAAAGGTACCAGGGGCATCTCATGGGGCCCCCTACTGACTCCGGGCCCTCGGGCAGTGCCCGAGTGCTCAAATGGTCAGTCCTCCCCTGCAGCTGAGGCCACGAATGGCGGCGCAGTCAGGGCGCACACCCCCTACCTGGAAATGTAGAATCACATATATGTGTGTGTGTGTGATTTTGCGCACCCATGCCGCCCTGTAGCAGTATTTCTGCTAGGGGGCGCTCTAAAGCGGGTACAGCAGAAGTAAAGTTGCAGGTCTCTTCTGCATTAAAATACACTTCACCTGCCTCTTCACAATCCCCTGTAGAATGCATATTGAGCTGCTCATGGACTGCATCCCTGCGCATGCACAGGAGTAATGTCATCCATGTCAGCCAATCAAGATGCTGGGTTGAAGATGTTATCGCAATTTTTTTTTTTTTTTTAGCCTTTTAGTTCTTCTTTAACCCCTTCCAGTCCGGACACTTTTACCCCCTTCCTGCCCAGGCCAATTTCAGCTTTCAGCTCTATCACACTTTGAATGACAATTGCGCGGTCATGCAACACTGTACCCAAATGAATTTTTTACCATTTTTTTGAGACAGATAAAGCTTTATTTTGGTGGTATTTATTCACCGCTGGGATGTTTATTTTTTTTGCTATGTAAATGAAAAAGTCCAAAAATTTTGAAAAAAAGTGTTTTTTTTTATAAAATTTTGCAAATAAATAATATTTCATCAAAAATCTTTGCCAAAATTTATTCCATTATCTTTTTAGTAAAAAAAAAAATCCAAATTAGTTTATAACCAAAAATTATAATTTTTAAACATTTTTTTTTATATTTTTATTTTATTTTTTTATATTATTTTTTATTTATTTTTTTTACATACTGTCACCCTAGCAGTACAGTGTCACCATGGTGACACTGTACTACTTGTGGGGGTGATGAAGATTTTTTTTTTTTTTACACATTGCTTTTACACCCATATAGGATGTAAAAGCAATCATTTCTCTTTCTCTCTGTGTGCATTCTTGCACTCATTGAGAAGTACTGAGTGAGCTGTGATTGGTCACAGCTTGTCACATGGTACAAGCCTGTTGTGAATAGCCCTGTACCATGTGACCTCTGTGATCATTCACAGATTTCACACGTAGTAAGCAATGATGTCACAAGTGACATCTTGCTTACTACTTTGCATGTGATCACTGATTGGCCAATCAGTGATCACATGATCGGGACCTCGTACAGAGGTCCCATCCGACGATCGGTGTTTCACTGTGTCCGGAGGACACAGCGGGCACCGGATCGCGGTGCTGCGCGCTCCCAGGGAGCGCACACAAGCAGGGTGCGGGGAGGCCGTTTATAAACGGTCACCTGACCCTGCACTGCCACCGTCCGGCCGTTTATATGCAACGGCAGGTCAGGAAGTGGTTAATTTTGCTTCTAACAACCTTTAGCGCTTTGACAGCTGAGACAATGTAATTATTGGTGCAAGGATCAATACAAACTATTCAGGCCAAGAGGAAGGGTGTCAAACTGGCGGCCCTCCGGTTGTTGCCAAACTACAAGTCCCATGAGGCATTGCAAGGCTGACAGTGACAAGCATGACTTCCAAAGGCCAGAGGCATGATGGGACTTGTAGTTTCTCCACAGCTGGAGGGCCGCCAGTTTGGCACCCTTGTTTTACAGTGTACACCTTTTCTGAAAAGTGGTGAACAGCGGTCACGTGGTCAGCTGATCATTATTGGCCCCTGGCGGTCAGGGATACCAGAGATGGGCAGGAAAGGGTTAAGGACGTTTCTTCCCGTGTAATAACTTTAACAGAGGCGTGTTGTCCTTTTTTAGTTTTAAACTTTTTTTTTTTTTTTTTTTTTTTTTCAAATCCAGACTTCTTGTGTGGCGTTGTGTCATAACACGTAGAAATCATCCTGTTGCTCTTACAGGGTTGTAAAGCCTCGAGTTGCCACCATGGAGGAAATGGCGACATTCCACACCGATGCCTATTTGGAGCACCTTCGCAAGGTCAGCGAAGAAGGGGATAACGATGATCCGGAGACTCTTGAATATGGCCTTGGTAAGCATTGTTGGATACACGGTGTGTATTGGAAGCAGCGTCGCATTATTTTATGTTTACTTTGTGAACCTTTGGCCAGGCTGGGGACATGTAAGTATTTACATATCCATAACAAATCCTGACTGACCTCTGTAGCTGCCGACACTGCGGAGCAATTTATCCTAATATTTACAGCACAAGCACTGAGGCTGTTTTTGTTTTTCATTTGTGCAGTAGCAGCTTTGCATTCTCTGCTCAGCTTCTGCTGCCCCTTTCATGCAGCTGTGCTTTAACAGCTCCGGAACCCATGTTTCCCCCTCCCAGCAGTGACTCTGCATCATCTCAGTTGTTCCCTACCTTCCCCGGCATTGACCGAACAGCTCACCCTGCCTCCCCCTTCCCTCGGCAGTGACCCAGCAGCTTACCCTGCCTCCTCTTTCCCCGGCAGTGACCCAGCAGCTTACCCTGCCTCCTCTTTCCCCGGCAGTGACCCAGCAGCTTACCCTGCCTCCTCTTTCCCCGGCAGTGACCCAGCAGCTTACCCTGCCTCCCCTTTCCCTGGCAGTGACCCAGCAGCTTACCCTGCCTCCCCTTTCCCTGGCAGTGACTCAGCAGCTCACCCTGCCTCCCCTTTCCCTGGCAGTGACTCAGCAGCTTACCCTGCCTCCCCTTTCCCTGGCAGTGACTCAGCAGCTTACCCTGCCTCCCCTTTCCCAGGCAGTGACCCAGCAGCTCACCCTGCCTCCCCTTTCCCAGGCAGTGACCCAGCAGCTCACCCTGCCTCCCCTTTCCCAGGCAGTGACCCAGCAGCTCACCCTGCCTCCCCTTTCCCAGGCAGTGACCCAGCAGCTCACCCTGCCTCCCCTTTCCCAGGCAGTGACCCAGCAGCTCACCCTGCCTCCCCTTTCCCAGGCAGTGACCCAGCAGCTCACCCTGCCTCCCCTTTCCCAGGCAGTGACCCAGCAGCTCACCCTGCCTCCCCTTTCCCAGGCAGTGACCCAGCAGCTCACCCTGCCTCCCCTTTCCCAGGCAGTGACCCAGCAGCTCACCCTGCCTCCCCTTTCCCAGGCAGTGACCCAGCAGCTCACCCTGCCTCCCCTTTCCCAGGCAGTGACCCAGCAGCTCACCCTGCCTCCCCTTTCCCAGGCAGTGACCCAGCAGCTCACCCTGCCTCCCCTTTCCCAGGCAGTGACCCAGCAGCTCACCCTGCCTCCCCTTTCCCAGGCAGTGACCCAGCAGCTCACCCTGCCTCCCCTTTCCCAGGCAGTGACCCAGCAGCTCACCCTGCCTCCCCTTTCCCAGGCAGTGACCCAGCAGCTCACCCTGCCTCCCCTTTCCCAGGCAGTGACCCAGCAGCTCACCCTGCCTCCCCTTTCCCAGGCAGTGACCCAGCAGCTCACCCTGCCTCCCCTTTCCCAGGCAGTGACCCAGCAGCTCACCCTGCCTCCCCTTTCCCAGGCAGTGACCCAGCAGCTCACCCTGCCTCCCCTTTCCCAGGCAGTGACCCAGCAGCTCACCCTGCCTCCCCTTTCCCAGGCAGTGACCCAGCAGCTCACCCTGCCTCCCCTTTCCCAGGCAGTGACCCAGCAGCTCACCCTGCCTCCCCTTTCCCAGGCAGTGACCCAGCAGCTCACCCTGCCTCCCCTTTCCCAGGCAGTGACCCAGCAGCTCACCCTGCCTCCCCTTTCCCAGGCAGTGACCCAGCAGCTCACCCTGCCTCCCCTTTCCCAGGCAGTGACCCAGCAGCTCACCCTGCCTCCCCTTTCCCAGGCAGTGACCCAGCAGCTCACCCTGCCTCCCCTTTCCCAGGCAGTGACCCAGCAGCTCACCCTGCCTCCCCTTTCCCAGGCAGTGACCCAGCAGCTCACCCTGCCTCCCCTTTCCCAGGCAGTGACCCAGCAGCTCACCCTGCCTCCCCTTTCCCAGGCAGTGACCCAGCAGCTCACCCTGCCTCCCCTTTCCCAGGCAGTGACCCAGCAGCTCACCCTGCCTCCCCTTTCCCAGGCAGTGACCCAGCAGCTCACCCTGCCTCCCCTTTCCCAGGCAGTGACCCAGCAGCTCACCCTGCCTCCCCTTTCCCAGGCAGTGACCCAGCAGCTCACCCTGCCTCCCCTTTCCCAGGCAGTGACCCAGCAGCTCACCCTGCCTCCCCTTTCCCAGGCAGTGACCCAGCAGCTCACCCTGCCTCCCCTTTCCCAGGCAGTGACCCAGCAGCTCACCCTGCCTCCCCTTTCCCTGGCAGTGACCCAGCAGCTCACCCTGCCTCCCCTTTCCCTGGCAGTGACCCAGCAGCTCACCCTGCCTCCCCTTTCCCTGGCAGTGACCCAGCAGCTCACCCTGCCTCCCCTTTCCTCGGCAGTGACCCAGCAGCTCACCCTGCCTTCCCCTTCCCCGGCAGCTCACCCTACCTCCCCCTTCCCCGGCAGCTCACCCTGCCTCTCCCTTCCCCGGCAGCGCACCCTGCCTCCCCCTTCCCCGGGAGCTCACCCTGCCTCCACAGTAACCCAGCAGCTCACCCCCCCATCATTAACTTTGCAGCTCAGTTTCAAACCAATACTGTATTGTTGTTCTTTTTTTTGCTGTTGGCACCAAGCACACTATTTCACCCCCACTCTTTCTTTGCCATTTAAGTCTGTGTGAGGCCACTTGTTCCCTGGGGGTGTGGCTGTTACTCAGCTCTGCCAGAGTAGAGTGCTGCAGTGGGAGGATACTTGTGCAGAGGGGTGTGGCTTTTACTCAGCTCTGCTAGAACAAAGTGCTGCAGTGATAGGACACTTGTGCCCTGGGTGTGTGGCTGTTACTCAGCTGTGCCACAACAGTGTACTGCAGTGGGTGGATACTTGTGAAGAGGGGCGTGGCTGTTACTCAGCTTTGCCACAACAATGTACTGCAGTGGGTGGATACTTGTGATGAGGGGCGCGGCTGTTACTCAGCTTTGCTAGAACAGAGTGCTGCAGTGGGGGGACACTTGTGCCCTGGGGGTGTAGCTATTACTCAGCTTTGTCACATCAGTGGGGGAGACTTGTGCCCTGGGGGTGTGGCTGTTAGTCAGCTCTGCCAGAGCAGAGTGCTGCAGTGAGGGAGATGCTTGTTTTGGAGGTTTGGCTCTTACTCAGCTCTGCTATAACAGAGTGCTGCAGTGAGGGGGATGCTTGTTTTGGAGGTTTGGCTCTTACTCAGCTCTGCTATAACAGAGTGCTGCAATGAGGGGGATGCTTGTTTTGGAGGTTTGGCTCTTACTCAGCTCTGCTATAACAGAGTGCTGCAATGAGGGGGATGCTTGTTTTGGAGGTGTGGCTGTTACTCAGCTCTGCTATAACCGAGTGCTGCAGTGAGGGGGATGCTTGTTTTGGAGGTGTGGCTCTTACTCAGCTCTGCTATAACAGAGTGCTGCAGTGAGGGGGATGCTTGTTTTGGAGGTGTGGCTGTTACTCAGCTCTGCTATAACGGAGTGCTGCAGTGGGATGGCAGAAAGTAACACTGGGGTGTGCTATGAAGACATAAAGCGGTGTGAGACTTCAGCCAGGCTTTGATGAAAGATGTCTGTGTATAGCTTGAGCTCTTTATATACGATTACATTTTGACTGTGGTAACGTTTTGTTGTTTGCAGGCTACGACTGCCCCATCACTGAAGGTATCTATGATTATGCAGCTGCTGTGGGAGGAGCCACGTTAACTGCAGTTGAACAGCTAATGGAAGGCAAAGCTCGTATTGCTATTAACTGGCCAGGAGGGTGGCACCATGCTAAGAAGTAGGCATTGTGGGATCTCTGGGTAAATTCAACCGGACTATATTTGTTATTGGTAGGAGGTCGCTGGTATTGCTGTTCCCATGCGAAATTTCATTTTCGTAACATTTCAACACCATCTCTGTGACTAAAATGAAAACTCAATGTACAGAGCTCCCCTGTAAAGGGAACCCTGGCTACCTCTCCTGCTGCTTGTGCTGCCCATACCTACCATAGTGGCGGGAAATCACCCAGAGAAGATCGGTCAGATACCAACCCTTCTGGGCGTGTGGATCTCCTGTTCCCCTGCTATGCCTTGTGGTTCTTCTCCACAATGTAGAGGATATAATGTACAGCACATTGTATACAGATGGGAGGTATAGAATATATGATTTACATCACATTGTAATCTGCTGGGCAATGTAGAGGGTATAATGTACAGCACATTGTATACAGATGGGCAGTGTGGAGTATATGATGGACTGCACATTGTATACAGTTGGGCAGTGTGGAGTATATAATGTACAGCACATTGTATACAGTTGGGCAGTGTGGAGTATATAATGTACAGCACATTGTATACAGTTGGGCAGTGTGGAGTATGTCATGTGCAGCATATTGTATACAACTGGGCAGCGTGGAGGATATAATGTACAGCACATTGTATACAGGTGGGCAGTGTGGAGCATGTCATGTACAGCACATTGTATATAGCTGGGAGGTAAAGAGTATATAATGTACAGCACATTGTATACAGATGGGCAGTGTGGAGGATATAATGTACAGCACATTGTATACAGATGGGCAGTGTGGAGTATGTAATGTACAGCACATTGTATACAGATGGCCAGTGTGGAGGATATAATGTACAGCACATTGTATACAGATGGGCAGTGTGGAGGATATAATGTACAGCACATTGTATACAGATAAGCAGTGTGGAGCATGTCATGTACAGCACATTGTATACAGGTGGGCAGTGTGGAGTATTTAATGTACAGCACATTGTATACAGATGGGCAGTGTGGAGGATATAATGTACAGCACATTGTATACAGATGGGCAGTGTGGAGGATATAATGTACAGCACATTGTATACAGGTGGGCAGTGTGGAGGATATAATGTACAGCTGAGTACTGTCATTTTGCAGCACTACTCCCTCCTTTCTTTACTGTACCACCAATTTAGTGAAAATACGAAGCAGATTTAGACATCGCAGAAGCCAATAGACAGACAATATGGGAGTCCTTATATATTTTATATTGTGTCATTAGAACATTGAAAGTTCATTTTAAATTTTTCTTCCTGTTTAGAGATGAAGCTTCTGGATTTTGTTACCTTAATGATGCAGTATTGGGGATTCTGAAACTGCGACAGAAATATGAAAGAGTCTTGTATATAGATCTGGATTTACATCATGGAGACGGTAAGTAGAACAAAATAGACACGCGGTATGTTTGTCTAAGTGGAGCATATCCTTGGTGATGAGTGACGATATAGAACAGTGGTCTCCAAACTGCGACCTTTGCTTGCTTTTGTCCGGCCCTTGGGGCACTGTTTTCTTCCACTGATACCAATAATGAGAAATCATCCCCACTGACACCAATGGACAATTGTTCCCAATGACACCAATAATTGGGCCCAGTGACACCAATTATGGGGCACTATTCCTCCCACTGACACCAACAATGGGGCACAATCAGGGGCGGACTGACCATTTGGAAACTCGGGCACTGCCCGACGGCCCAAGGTCAGTAGGGGGCCCCATGAGATGCCCCTGGTACCTTTTTTCATAGGCTTTTTTGAGTTTGGGCAAGGACACAGGGGCCCCATGATCGCCTATTGCCCGGGGGCCCTATGAGTTGTCAGTCCGCCCCTGGGCACAATGATACCAATGTTGGGGCACAATTCATCCCAATGACACCAACAATTGGGCCCACTGACACCAATGATAGGGTGCTATTCCTCCCACTGACACCAACAATGGGGTACAATTCATCCCAATGACACCAACAAGGGGGCCCACTGACACCAACGATGGGGCACTATTGCTCCCACTGACACAAATGATGGGACACAATGACACCAATGATGGGGCACTATTCCTCCCACTGACACCAACAATGGGGCACAATGACACCAATGTTGGGGCACAATTCATCCCAATGACACCAACGATGGGGCACAATAACAAAAATGATAGGATGCTATTTCTCCCAATGACACCAACAATTGGGCCCACTGACACCAATGATAGGGTGCTATTCCTCCCACTGACACCAACAATGGGGCACAATTCATCCCAATGACACCAACAATTGGGCCCACTGACACCAATGATAGGGTGCTATTCCTCCCACTGACACCAACAATGGGGTACAATTCATCCCAATGACACCAACAAGGGGGCCCACTGACACCAACGATGGGGCACTATTGCTCCCACTGACACAAATGATGGGACACAATGACACCAATGATGGGGCACTATTCCTCCCACTGACACCAACAATGGGGCACAATGACACCAATGTTGGGGCACAATTCATCCCAATGACACCAACGATGGGGCACAATAACAAAAATGATAGGATGCTATTTCTCCCACTGACACCAACAATGGGGCACAATTCATCCCAATGACACCAACAAGGGGGCCCACTGACACCGATAGGGTGCTATTCCTCTCACTGACACAAATGATGGGGCACAATGACACCAATGTTGGGGCACAATTCATCCCAATGACACCAACAAGGGGGCCCACTGACACCAACGATGGGGCACTATTCCTCCCACTGACACAAATCATGGGACACAATGACACCAATGATGGGGCACTAGTCCTCCCACTGACACAAATGATGGGGCTCAATGACACCAATGTTGGGGCACAATTCATCCCAATGACACCAACAATGGGGCACAATAACACCAATGATAGGCTGCTATTCCTCCCACTGACACCAACGATGGGGCACACTTCATTCCAATGACACCAACAATGGGGCACAATGACACCAAGGTTGGGACACAATTCATCCCAATGACACCAACAGTGGGGCCCAATGACACCAATAATGGAGCGCTATTCCTCCCACTGACACGAGCAAGGCATTGTTTATTCCCACTGACGTCTGGACCTTTTCTATTCCCAATGGCCACCGTCTAGCCTCCCCTAAGTCTGAAGGTCAATAAACTGGCCCTTTGTTTAAAGAGTTGGGAGACCCCTGACATAGATCAACAAAGATCAATGGTCCATCTTCATGCTCCGTAAATCTGGGTCATCTTTCTTGAAGATAAATCTGTAACACTTTATACAAGGGTAGGGATCTTTATTTTCAGCCAACTGACTATATTTTTCAAATCTGGTTGAACTCGTATTGCTGGCAGGCGGGTTTTTATGACAGAAGCGACCATATCAGTCCAACAGGAGGGCGCAGTATCAGGGCATCCATACTGGAAGGATTGCAGATGCTGCACGGTGTCCTTCTTCTTTTATTATTATTATACAGTATATAGCGCCAGCGGTTTGCTCAGCGCTGTACATTATAATGGGAGACAATACACGAGACAGTACAGTAACAATACGATTCAATACACGAAGGGATCGAGGGCCCTGCTCCTTGGAGCTTACAATCTAGGAGGGAGGGGATAGTGGTACAGGAGGAAATGGCTGTGGGGGATGGAGTGGTGGGAAGAGCGGAGGTGATCGGCAATTAGGTGAGCGTAGGGTAGGCTTCCCTCAAGAGATGGATTTTCAGGGTGCGCCAAAAGGTGAGGAGGGTAGGTGACAGTCTGATGGATTGGGGTAGTGAGTTCCAGAGGATGGGGGAAGCCCTGGAGAAATCCTGGAGACGGGCATGGGAGGAGGAGACCAGGGAACTAGAGAGAAGGAGGTCTTGTGAGGAGCGGAGAGTGTGTTTTGGGTGGTAGATGGATATTAGGTCGGTGATGTAGTTTGGGGAAGTGTTATGGACAGCTTTGTACGTCAATGTTAGTAATCTGAATTTTATCCGTTGGGCAATCGGAAGCCAGTGGAGGGATTGGCAGAGGGGGGTGGAGGACATTGAATGGAGGTCAGTGGAGGGATTGGCAGAGGGGGGTGGAGGACACTCAGTGGAGGCCAATGGAGGGGTTGGCAGAGAGGGGTGGAGAACACTGAGTGGAGGTCAATGGAGGGATTGGCAGAGGGGGGTGGAGGACACTCAGTGGAGGCCAGTGGAGGGATTGGCAGAGAGGGGTGGAGGACACTGAGTGGAGGCCAGTGGAGGGATTGGCAGAGAGGGGTGGAGGACACTGAGTGGAGGCCAGTGGAGGGATTGGCAGAGAGGGGTGGAGGACACTGAGTGGAGGCCAATGGAGGGATTGGCAGAGAGGGGTGGAGGCCAATGGAGGGATTGGCAGAGGGGGGTGGCAGATACGGAGCGGTTAGTAAGGTGGATGAGTCTGGCCACAGAATTCGGGATAGACTGGAGCGGGGATAGCCTGCGATGAGGCAGGCTGGTGAGGAGGGAGTTGCAGTTGTCAAGTCGTGATATGATGAGGGAGGGGATGAGCTGTTTAGTGGTTTCTGGGGTTAGGAACGTGCGGATTTTGGAGATGTTGCGGAGGCGGAGTCTGCATGAATTTGTCAGTGATTGGACCTGGGGCTGGAAAGACAGATTGGAGTCTAGGATGACACCTAGGACTTTGGCTTGCGGGGTGGGACTGATGGTGGCGTTGTTGGTCGTGATGGAGAGGTTGGGGCGGGGGGGCGTGGGCTGGGGGGAAAACTAGGAGCTCGGTTTTGGAAAGATTTAATTTGAGGAAGTAGAGTGACATCCAAGCTGATATGTCGCTCAGTAGGCTTGTGATTCGGGCGGAGACTGAAGGGGTGAGGCGAGGGGTAGAGAGATTTGCGTGTCGTTGGCATAGAGGTGGTAGTTGAAGCCGTGAGAGTGTAGGGAAGAGGTATAGATGGAGAAGAGAAGGGGCCCGAGGACGGAGCCTTGAGGGACCCCAACAGAGGGGAATACTCTATGGAATCTGAACCTGCTCAGTGACCCGGTGCTGTAGGACATAGTGGTAGTTGGAGAAGGTGCCATTCAGTATAACGCAGGAGCCATGTTTAGGGTGGAAGCACTAATAGGGGTTTTGTTTTTTTTTTTTAATTTTCAGGAGTTGAAGATGCATTCAGTTTCACCTCTAAAGTCATGACCGTGTCCCTGCACAAATTTTCACCGGGATTCTTCCCTGGTAAGGGTACTTTGCATGTCCTCATAAATCTGTTCTTACTTTTATGGGTGTTTAACTGCTTCTCATGTGTGTGTGTATGTATGTATGCGCATATATATATATATATATATATATATATATATATATATATATATATATATATATATATATATATATATATATATATATATATATATATATATATACAGTCATGGCCGAAATTGTTGGCACCCTTGATATTTTTCCTGAAAATCAAGTATTTCACACAAAAAAGGTATTGCATTAACACATGTTTTGCTATACACATGTTTATTCCCTTTGTATGTATTGGAACAAATATAAAACAGAGGCAGAAAAGCAAATATGACATAATGTCACACAAAACCCCAAAAATGGGCTGGACAAAAGTATTGGCACCCTTAACTTAATATTTGGTTGCACACCCTTTGGAAAACATAACTGAAATCAGTCGCTTCCTATAACCATCAATAAGCTTCTGACACCTCTCACCCGGAATTTTGGACCACTCTTCCTTTGCAAACAGCTCCAGGTCTCTCTTATTGGAAGGACACCTTTTCCCAACAGCAATTTTAAGATCTCTCCACAGGTGTTCAATGGGATTTAGATCTGGGCTCATTGCTGGCCACTTCAGAACTCTCCAGCGCTTCTTTGCCATCCATTTCTGAGTGCTTTTTGACGTATGTTTGGGGTCATTGTCCTGCTGGAAGACCCAGGATCTTGGACGCAAACCCAGCTTTCTGACACTGGGCCCTACAGTGCGACCCAAAATCCTTTGGTAATCCTCAGATTTCATGATGCCTTGCACACAGTCAAGGCACCCAGTGCCAGAGGCAGCAAAACAACCCCAAAACATCATTGAACCTCCACCATATTTTACCGTAGGTACTGTGTTTTGTTCTTTGTAGGCCTCATTCCGTTTTCGGTAAACAGTAGAATGATGTGCTTTACCGAAAAGCTCTATCTTGGTCTCATCTGTCCACAAGACGTTTTCCCAGAAGGCTTTTGGCTTACTCAAGTACATTTTGGCAAACTGTAGTCTTGCTTTTTTATGTCTCTGTGTCAGCAGTGGGGTCCTCCTGGGTCTCCTGCCATAGCGTTTCATTTCATTTAAATGTCGACGGATAGTTCGCGCTGACACTGATGCTCCCTGAGCCTGCAGGACAGCTTGAATGTCTTTGGAACATGTTTGGGGCTGCTTATCCACCATCCGGACTATTCTGCGTTGCAATCTTTCATCAATTTTCCTCATCCGTCCACGACCAGGGAGATTAGCTACAGTGCCATGGGTTGCAAACTTCTTGATAATGTTGCGCACTGTGGACAAAGGCAAATCTAGTTCTCTGGAGATGGACTTGTAACCTTGAGATTGTTGATATTTTGCCACAATTTTGGTTCTCAGGTCCTCAGACAGTTCTCGTCTCCTCTTTCTGTTGTCCATGCTTAGTGTGGCACAGACAGACACACAATGCAAAGGTTAAGTGAACGTCTCTCCTTTTTATCTGCTTTCAGGTGTGATTTCTATATTGCCCACACCTGTTACTTGCCCCAGGTGAGTTTACAGGAGCATCACATGCTTGTAACATTCTTATTTATCCGCAGTTGTGAAAGGGTGCCAATACTTTTGTCCAGCCCATTTTTGGAGGTTTGTGTGACATTATGTCGAATTTGCTTTCTTTCCTCCCTTTTTTTGTTTTGTCCCAATACACACAAAGGGAATAAACATGTGTATAGCAAAACATGTGTTAATGCAATACGTTTCGTGAGAAATACATGATTTCCTGGAGAAATATCAAGGGTGCCAACAATTTCGGCCATGACTGTATATATTAATTACAGTATCTCCCAGAAGTGAGTCCACCCCCCCCCCCTCACATTTTTGTCAATATTGTATTCTATCTTTTCATGTGACAACACTGAAGAAACGACACTTTGCTACAATGTGACGTAGTCCGTGTACAGCTTGTATAACATGGAAATTTGCTGTCCCCTCAAAATAACTCAACACACCGCCATTCATGTCTAAACCACTTGCAACAAAAGTGAGTCCACCCCTAAGTGACAAGGTCCAAATTGGACCCAATTAGCCATTTTCCCTCCCCGGTGTCATGTGACTCGTTAGTATTACAAGGTCTCAGGTGTGAATGGGGAGCAGGTGGGTTACATTTGGTGTTATCGCTCTCACTCTCTCATACTGATCACTGGAAGTTCAACATGGCACCTCATGGCAAAGAACTCTGAGGATCTGAAAAAAAGAATTGTTGCTCCACATAAAGATGGCCGAGGCTATAAGAAGATTGCCGAGACCCTGAAACTGAGCTACAGCACGGTGGCCAAGACCATACAGCGGTGTAACAGGACAGGTTCCCCTCAGAACAGGCCGCGCCATGGTCCACCAAAGAGGTTGAGTGCTTGTGCTCAGCGTCATATCCAGAGGTTGTCTTTGGGAAATAGACGTATGAGTGCTGCCAGCATTGCTCCAGAGGTTGTAGGGGTGGGGGGGGGGGGGGGTCAGCCTGGCAGTGCTCAGACCATACGCCGCACACTGCATCACATTGGTCTGCATTGCTGTCGTCCCAGAAGGAAGCCTCTTCTAAAGATGATGACCAAGAAAGCCGCAAACAGTTTGCTGAAGACAAGCAGACTAAGGACATGGATTACTGGAACCACGTTCTGTGGTCTGATGACACCAAGATCACCTGATTGGGTTCAGATGGTGTCAGGCGTGTGTGGCGGCAACCAGGTGAGGAGTACAAAGACAAGTGTGTCTTCCCTACAGTCAAGCATGGTGGTGGGAGTGTCATGGTCTGGGGCTGCATGAGTGCTGCCGGCACTGGGGGGCTACAGTTCATTGAGGGAACCATGAATGCCAACATGTACTGTGACCTAAGGAAGCAGAGCATGATCCCCTCCCTTCGGAGACTGGGCCACAGGGCAGTATTCCAACATAATGACCCCAAACACACCTCCAAGACCACCATTGCCTTGCTAAAGAAGCTGAGGGTAAAGGTGATGGACTGGCCAAGCATGTCTCCAGACCTGAACCCTATTGAGCATCTGTGGGGTGTCCTCAAACGGAAGGTGGAGGAGCGCAAGGTCTCTAACCTCCACCAGCTACATGATGACGTCATGGAGGAGTGGAAGATGGAAGGTGGAGGAGCGCAAGGTCTCTAACATCCACCAGCTACATGATGATGTCATGGAGGAGTGGAAGAGGACTCCAGTGGCAACCTGTGACGCTCTGGTGACCTACATGCCCAAGAGGGTTAAGCCAATGCTGGAAAATTATGGCGGCCACACAAAATATTGACACTTTGAGCCCAATCTGGACCTTGTCACTTAGGGGTGGACTCACTTTTGTTGCCAGCGGCTTAGACATTAATGGCGGTGTGTTGAGTTATTTTGAGGGGACAGCAAATTTCCATGTTATACAAGCTGTACATTGACTACGTCACATTGTAGCAAAGTGTCATTTCTTCAGTGTTGTCACATGGAAAGAGAGAATCAAATATTGACACAAATGTGAGGGGTGGACTCACTTCCGTGAGATACAGTGTGTAAAGTGTACAAATAATATACGGAGCGGTTATAGCTCATTCACGGTCATTCTTTTGTCAAAGTAAAAGTGATCTGAGCGTTTATACAACCACTAGATCACTTTTACAGGTGGTGGAAGGGGGTGTGTGTCCCCTCCCCTTCCTCACCACCTCACTAAGGAGCCAAGTACCACTGCGACCAGTTGCATCGGATTCCCAAAACAGAGTGAACGGAACGTCCATTGTTCCTCCCACTCTGTGACATCAGAAAACCGGAAGCAACGAGGACTTTGTCACTTCCTGTCTGTTTGATTTTTTTTTTTTACAAGTCGGTAGCGGCGGCTTAAAGTGTTACTAAACCCACAATATTAAAATCTGTCTGTATATGCAGCAAGGCATGCTGGTTATTCTCGCTGGGCGACCTAAGGGGTTAATTTTTTCATTTATTTCAGGTACTTGTATAGCGCCATCAATTTACGCAGCACTTTACATATATATTGTACATTCACATCAGTCCCCGCCCCCGAGGAGCGTACAATCTAAGGTCCCTAACTCACATTCATACATACACATACTAGGGACAATTTAGACCGGAGCCAATTAACCTACCAGCATGTCTTTGGAGTGTGGGAGGAAACCGGAGTACCCAGAGGAAACCCACACAGGCACAGGGAGAACATGCAAACTCCAGGCAGGTGGTGCCATGGTTGGGATTTCTAATCGATGACCCCAGTACTGCCAGGCGGAAGTGCTAACCATTTAGCCACTGTGCTGCCCATATTAATCCTCCACGTTGTATAAAGAGGCTGTTTGATCCTGTCTTCTCTGTTCCTCCCTTTCTTCCACAGTCCCCAATCCATCTGCTGATAATACAGAGCCCTAGGAGTCACTCTGTGCATGCTCAGTTTGCTATGTGGTTTTTTTTTTTCTCTTGGGAGAGTGCAGGTGATCACACAGGGCCAATCGGCACTGTCCAGACAGATCTCGGGTCCTCCTGCATCCTCCTAGAGCAGAATGAAAACTCCCACAAGCTTTAACCAGTGCTCTACTGGACACTGATAGAAGTCACAAGACTGCTATATACTGCTGATGAGAAAAGGTATTTAGCAGTTTATATTTACTAAAATAATTGCATTTCCATGTTGTGTGTACTGTGGGAGACCAGATATAGAGAATGCGGGGTCCGGGGAGACCAGATATAGTGAATGCGGGGTCCGGGGAGACCAGATATAGTGAATGCGTGGTCCGGGGAGACCAGATATAGAGAATGCAGGGTCCAGGGAGAGCAGATATAGAGAATGCAGGGTCCAGGGAGAGCAGATATAGAGAATGCAGGGTCCGGGAGACCAGATATAGTGAATGCAGGGTCCGGGGAGAGCAGATATAGTGAATGCAGGGTCCGGGGAGAGTGAATATAGTGAATGCGGGGTCCGGGGAGAGCGGATATAGTGAATGCAGGGTCCGGGGAGACCAGATATAGAGAATGCAGGGTCCGGGGAGACCAGATATAGAGAATGCAGGGTCCGGGAGACCAGATATAGTGAATGCAGGGTCCAGGGAGACCAGATATAGTGAATGCAGGGTCCGGGAGACCAGATATAGTGAATGCAGGGTCCGGGGAGAGCAGATATAGTGAATGCAGGGTCCGGGGAGAGTGAATATAGTGAATGCGGGGTCCGGGGAGACCCGATTATAGTGAATGCGGGGTCCGGGGAGACCCGATTATAGTGAATGCGGGGTCCGGGGAGACCCGATTATAGTGAATGCGGGGTCCGGGGAGACCCGATTATAGTGAATGCGGGGTCCGGGGAGACCCGATTATAGTGAATGCGGGGTCCGGGGAGAGCGGATATAGTGAATGTGGGGTCCGGGGAGAGCGGATATAGTGAATGCGGGGTTCGGGGAGAGCGGATATAGTGAATGCGGGGTCCGGGGAGACCAGATATAGTGAATGCGTGGTCCGGGGAGACCAGATATAGAGAATGCAGGGTCCAGGGAGAGCAGATATAGTGAATGCGGGGTCCGGGGAGACCAGATATAGTGAATGCGTGGTCCGGGGAGACCAGATATAGTGAATGCAGGGTCCGGGGAGACCAGATATAGTGAATGCGGGGTCCGGGGAGACCAGATATAGTGAATGCGTGGTCCGGGGAGACCAGATATAGAGAATGCAGGGTCCAGGGAGAGCAGATATAGAGAATGCAGGGTCCAGGGAGAGCAGATATAGAGAATGCAGGGTCCGGGAGACCAGATATAGTGAATGCAGGGTCCGGGGAGAGCAGATATAGTGAATGCAGGGTCCGGGGAGAGTGAATATAGTGAATGCGGGGTCCGGGGAGAGCGGATATAGTGAATGCGGGGTCCGGGGAGACCCGATTATAGTGAATGTGGGGTCCGGGGAGACCAGATATAGTGAATGCGGGGTCCGGGGAGACTCGATATAGTGAATGCGGGGTCCGGGGAGACCCGATTATAGTGAATGCGGGGACCGGGGAGACCCGATTATAGTGAATGCGGGGTCCGGGGAGACCCGATTATAGTGAATGCGGGGTCCGGGGAGACCCGATTATAGTGAATGCGGGGTCCGGGGAGACCCGATTATAGTGAATGCGGGGTCCGGGGAGACCCGATTATAGTGAATGCGGGGTCCGGGGAGACCCGATTATAGTGAATGCGGGGTCCGGGGAGACCCGATTATAGTGAATGCGGGGTCCGGGGAGAGCGGATATAGTGAATGTGGGGTCCGGGGAGAGCGGATATAGTGAATGTGGGGTCCGGGGAGACCAGATATAGTGAATGCGGGGTCCGGGGAGAGCTGATATAGTGAATGTGGGGTCCGGGGAGAGCGGATATAGTGAATGCGGGGTCCGGGGAGAGCTGATATAGTGAATGCGGGGTCCGGGGAGAGCGGATATAGTGAATGTGGGGTCCGGGGAGAGCGGATATAGTGAATGCGGGGTCCTGAGTTTGGTAACAATTTAAGGCAGTCCTCTCCTGCCACTGCCTGCCACCTTTATTGGGCTCTCCCTTCCTACCAGGGAGGCCTGGTGTAGAAGCAGCTGCTCGGATCAGAGTCCCCAGACAGAGTAAGAGCAACTTCCGTACCTCCTCCCCCTCAGCCACATCAGAAAACAGAAGCGATGAAGATTTGGACACTTCCGGTTTCATTTTGTTTGTTTACAAGCTGTTACTGGCTTGTAAAGCATCTAATTGGACAGAT
>NW_028321024.1:30000-95000 GCF_062004578.1 Staurois parvus
CATACTTTTCTTATCACATGTCTTTGGTTGGATTCACACCTTATGAACTGCATTTGATGACCAGCGGTTCTAAAGTCTCAAGAATTTTTACCTGCGGAGTGTAGCAGCCTCCCCCTAACACCTACCTGAGCTCTCTTTTTGAATCCCCGATGTCCACGAGAGCCTCGGCTCTCTGCGGACTCATCCTGATTGGCTGAGGAAGCAATGGGAGTCATTGGCTCCCGCTGCTATCAATCACAGCCAGTGAGCCAAATCAGGAGAGGGAGGAGGCGGGGCAAGCCACAGCTCTGTGTGTGAATAGATGCACAGAGCCACGGCTCGCGAGCGCACCTGCTTGGGTACCCCCATAGCAAGCTGTTTTCTGTGGGGGCACCCAATAGGCGGGAGGGGCCAGTAGCACCAGCAGAGGACCCGAGAAGAGGAGGATCCGGGCTGCTCTGTGCAAAACCATTACACAGAGCGGGTAAGTCGGACATGTTTGTTATTTTTAAGAAAAAAAACAAGACTTTAGGATCACTTTAAACCGGCATACATTTTTAACATGTCGCGTCAATATGCATTTCCGTTCCACAAAAGAAGCCCAAATACTTTTTATTTTGTTTTCCCTAATGCGTGCTGTAGTATGGTGTAGCCTAAATGCAGCGTGTAGCATTTCCACTTGACGCACAATAATGTGGAGCGATGGTGTAAACTGGGCCTATTAGAAAAGATTCCAGCTTGTCACTGCATTGGGCCTGTGTTGATCCTAAATGGATGGATCGGATCTCGGCTGGTTCAGCACAGAACGACCAACATCTATTCATCTATGGGCAGGCTGGTTGTATTGAAGTCGAACCATCGATTGCCTTCAGTACAAACAACCTGTCGGATTTTTTGCACACGATTATAGTCGGCTGCTATAGCCATTAGCAGTAATCCTGTCAGCAGGGGATGCCCCCCTCCGGCAGAACACAGTAGCGCTGTGGGAGGGATTCCCTCATCAGCATTGAGGAGGAGGTTATTTGGTGATTGACAACATTCAGAACTTTCCTCCTTGACATCGGTGACAACACAGCACTGCTTTTAGTATGTTTACAGCACTGAACAAGATGACAACATTGCAGTGGAATTGCCATTGTCACCCTGTTTGAGGAAAGCTGAACCACTGGCAGATACACTATATGGGCAAATTTATGGGGACACCTGACCCTCATACCTAGTATATGGCCAAAAGTAAATGGAGATTGCTCCAAATGATTGTATGTTTTATTACCAGAACTCTTCACTGGAAATACCTGAACGCAAAGACATTTTAGAAAATGGCGCTCTTCCAACGTTGTGGTAACAGTTTGGTGAAGATCATTTTCTGTTCCAGCATAACTGCACCCCTGTGTACAAAACTAGCTCTATAAAGATATGGTTTGACCAGTTCTGTGTGGAGAAAGTGTCCTACACAGAACCCTGACCTCACCCTTAGGAAACACCTTTGGGATCAGGTCTTCTCATCCAACATCAGTAGCTGACCTCAATCCTACTGAACACCTTTGGGATCAGGTCTTCTCATCCAACATCAGAACCTAACCTCAACCCTACTGAACACCTTTGGGCTCAGGTCTTCTCATCCAACATCAGAACCTAACCTCAACCCTACTGACTACCTTTGGGATCAGGTCTTCTCATCCAACATCAGAACCTAACCTCAACCCTACTGAACACCTTTGGGATCAGGTCTTCTCCTCCAACATCAGTAGCTGACCTCAATCCTACTGAACACCTTTGGGATCAGGTCTTCTCATCCAACATCAGTAGCTGACCTCAACCCTACTGAACACCTTTGGGATCAGGTCTTCTCATCCAACATCAGTAATTGACCTCACCCGTATGGAACACCTTTGGGATCAGGTCTTCTCATTCAACATCAGAACCTAACCTCAACCCTACTGAACACCTTTGGGCTCAGGTCTTCTCATCCAACATCAGAACCTAACCTCAACCCTACTGAACACCTTTGGGATCAGGTCTTCTCATCCAACATCAGAACCTAACCTCAACCCTACTGAACACCTTTGGGATCAGGTCTTCTCATCCAACATCAGTAGCTGACCTCAACCCTACTGAAAACCCTTGCGATCAATTGCAATGCCAACTGTGAACAAAGTGAGGTATCCTCTAACATTAGTGGTCAGTGTAGAAGGGACCCCTTACATTGGTGGTTAGTGGAAAATTGTCCCCTTGCATTGATGTTAAGTGTAGGTTGGAGATCAGTCCACTATTGCTCACTGGTCAAAGAACCCCTTGCAACCTTAGGAGGAACCCTACCTGAGAAATAGTGGTCTACACAGTGCCCTGACCTCAACCCTACTGAACACACTTGGGATGAACTGGAACACTAAGCCAGGTCTTCTCAACCAACCTTCGTACCTGACCTGTTCATAAAGACATGATTTGACCAGTTTGGAGTGAAGGAACTCAGAGTCCTGCATATAGCCCTGATCTTAACCCTATTGAATGCCTTTGGAATGAACTGGAATGCTAATTGTGAGCCAGGTCTAATCCAACATCAGTACCTTGCCTCACATGGACACAAATTCCAACAAAAACCCTAAGGAAGAATGGAGGCTGTTAGAGCTGCAAAGGAGAGACAACTCCATATTAATGGCCATGGTGGATCTTCAATAAGTTCCTATAGGTGTGATGGTCAGTTGTCCACCAATGTGAGCTGCAAAGGAGAGACAACTCCATATTAATGGCCATGGTGGATGTTCAATGAGTTCCTATAGGTGTGATGGTCAGTTGTCCACCAATGTTTGGCCATATATAATATTGATAGCATGGTGGAAGCTGCAAATAAATAGACAAACTATGCATTTTGGGTTTGTTTAAATGATATATTTTCGCTGCTATTTTTTAAAAATACCTTTATATAGTCCTAATTTAATTGAAAATGCATTGACTTTCTTGTAGGAGGATACAATCTCCCCAACACTGCCCGTTGTTGGACATATCTAACCTCAGTCGTTCTAGGACGGACGTTATCATCTGAAATCCCAGACCACGAGGTACATCATTCTGCCCGGCCAGAGTTTTCGGGAGGGTGGGGGGGAGATCTAAGGGATAGAAAAGGAGTCCCATATTACTGCGGCCCTTTCCAAGTTCATTAATGCTTGTTTTGTTAGAAGACACTACGAAACAAAGACTCTTCTGTTCTTCACTTCAACACTGATTCCTTGTTCTCCAGGCTCTCAATAGTCTACCTTCTTTCTACGTCCACTGGCTGACCTCCATATACTGTATTTCTTAAGACAATAAACCCCCTGAATTTTTCCATAATAGCAAAGTGGTATTAATTTCACCTGGTGCCTGCTGGAAGTGGTCGATAAAACGCTTCTTTCATAATTCTGAAAATTAGAAGGTCATTTGCCATTTTAATTTGAGCG
Organism: Staurois parvus; assembly: GCF_062004578.1. NCBI lineage: Eukaryota > Metazoa > Chordata > Amphibia > Anura > Ranidae > Staurois > Staurois parvus. The sequence continues at coordinate 33,417 of NW_028321024.1, forward strand.
AAGGATGATGGATTGATATTAGAAGTCCTAGGGGCGGTAGACTCCTAAGGCAACGAAGAGAAGTTTAAGAGCTTGTTGTTGGGTTTAGGGTTCTGTCTGTGTTCCCATCTGTGCAGCAGACCCGCATGGATGTACGCTCCGGGATGCGCATGAAAGAACCTGGCAGGTCCGAGCAGCTGGCTGCCCTCCATTGATTTTGACAGGCTACCTGCACGGTGGGGTGCATGGAACACCTGTGCATGCCACGCGTGTGAAGAAAGCCCTACACACTGGTGTATGTATCACAGGGGCGGACTGACCATTTGGAAACTTGGGCACAGCCTAAGGGCCCAGGGTCAGTAGGGGGGCCCCATGAGATGCCCCTGGTACCTTTTTCATAGGCTTTTTTGAGTTTGGGCAAGGACACAGGGGCCCCATGAGTTGTCGGTCTGCCCCTGATGTATCAATATACCTGTCTGAATGAGGCCAAATCTGTACTTTTCATTGAAGCTAGTCTCCAGCTGTTCAAAGCGCATACGTTCCTGAAAATGGCTGTAAATGTAAATGAGTGCTGCAGCGACCACTGGCTGGAAACCCGAAGACGGTCAAAGTGAGAAGCATGTCACCAGCACGTCAAGGATCTCCAGAAGAGTCCCTAAGCTTTGTTAGTCGATGACATCATAGTTACAAAAGATACCCATACTTACCTATTCAGAGGGTGCTCTGGTCTGGTCACATGATTCTCCCCTGGAGCCAGTGGCTGCAATGCCTGTGCAATGACCTCGCCCATAAGCTTGCTTTGGGGCATCTGTTGTCCCTCCTCTCCCCTGAAGCCGATGCTGGGAGCTGACCATGTGACCGGACCGTATTTTTATTGTATGTAGAAGTATGTCATCCGCATACCAAGGACCTCCGAAACTTTATTAAGCGATCACATTATAGTTATTATTATTATACAGTATTTATAAAGCACCAATAGTTCGCTCAGCGCTGTACATTACAAAGGGGGACAGAACATGTGACAGAACAATACCAATACAATGCAAAACACGAGGGGTTCGAGGGCCCTGCTCTTTGGAGCTTACAATCTAGGAGGGAGGGGATGGTGGCACAGGAGGAGATAGCTGTGGGGGATGGGGTGGTAGGAAGAGTGGAGGAGGTTGGCAAGTTAGCAGGGGGTGGGGTAGGCTTCCCTGAAGAGATGGGTTTTCAGGGTGCGCCTAAAGGAGAGGAGAGTAGGTGATAATCTGATGGGTTGGGCAGGGAGTTCCAGAGGATGGGTGACACCCTGGAGAAGTCCTGGAGGCGGGCATGGGAGGAGGAGACCAGGGAACTAGAGAGAAGGAGGTCTTGTGAGGAGCGGAGTGTGCGTGTTGGGTGGTACTTGGATATTAGGTCAGTGATGTAGTTTGAGGCAGTATGGTGGACGGCTTTGTACATCAGTGTTAGGATTTTGAATTTGATCCGTTGGGCAATCGGAAGCCAGTGGAGGGATTGGCAGAGGGGGGTGGAGCCAGTGGAGGGATTGGCAGAGGGGGGTGGAGCCAGTGGAGGGATTGGCAGAGGGGGGTGGAGGCCAGTGGAGGGATTGGCAGAGGGGGGTGGCGGAGATGGAGCGGTTGGAAAGGTGAATGAGTCTGGCAGCCGTATTCAGGATCGAATGAAGCGGGGATAGCCAGTGGCGAGGCAGGCCAGTGAGGAGGGAGTTGCAGTAGTCGAGTCGTGATATGATGAGGGAGGGGATGAGCTGTTTAGTGGTTTCTGGGGTTAGGAACGTGCGGATTTTGGCGATGTTGCGGAGGTGGAGTCTGCACGAGTTTGCTAAAGTGATGTTTCGGAGTCTCATAGGATCCCTTCATCAGTCATGGGACCCACCCCTTTGTCACATGTCTGATAAAGGGGTCCTGCGAGACTCCAAAACGTCGCTTTAGTTAACTATGACGTCATCGCTTAATAAAGCTTTGGAACGGTTCTGGAGATCCTTGATTTGCTGGTGACGTACTTTGTGCTTTTATTGAAGCTGAACTCTGGAAATTACAATAAAAAAAAAATACAGTTGGGTCACATGATCAAATCCGAGCTCCAGCCTCGGGGGGGGGAGGGGAGGGACAACAGACGCATGTGGGTGATGTCACAGCTCAGGCATTGCAGCCATTGGCGATCTTTCCTCCCCAGCAACTGGCTTCAGGGGGAGAGACCATGTGACCTGACCAGAGCACCCTCAGAGTAGGTAAGTAGAAGCATTTTCCTTTCACAGGGCAGTTAGAATGAGGTGGGTGTGCAGGGTGAACGCTCAATTCCGGGCAATTTTTTTTTTTTTTTTTTTTCCCCCTCCATGTCGTGAGGTTGTGCCTGCACTGCATGGGTCAGCTGCTCTTTTTTTTTTTTTTCTAGAGGTGAGCACTCGCCTGATTCTCAGACCATCCCTAAAACCATTCTGAAGAATCAGACTTTTGCCATGGGACCCCAGTACTTGTAGGTACACCCCTAGTCACCAGGACTGAAAAGGATGAAAAATCCAACATTTTCGATTTCTCCTTTTAATAAAGACAAGATTTCCCCCCTCAATTTGTAGGGATTTTGTCTTGCTTCCTGCTGTGGGCCAATTTAGACAGGAGCCAATTCACCTACCAGCATGTCTTTGGAGTGTGGGAGGAAACCAGAGTACCCGGAGGAAACCCACACAGGCAAGTGGGCCAAAAAAAGGAAGAAAATGTACACCCTGTTCCAAATTATTCTGCAGATGATATTTTTCTCATTTCCCTCAATAATTGATGTAAATAACAGTCGGCATAATTCTCAGGTTACAACTATAAGAGTACAATTCACATTTTATTGAACAAACCTCCTAATGATAACAGGATTTTTGTTCCGGATTATTCCGCACAGGAAGTTTCAAAAAACTTTCTAGGTTGTAAAGAACTGAAAATTGTCATTTGTTGTGTTTGCAGCAGATTTACTGAAATCAAAAGCTATTTCAATCAAACTTTTAACAACATTGTAACTTTGTAAACATTTGAAGCGGTCACGTTACATTGTAACATAGGACCCCTTATCTGATAGCAGATCACAAGTCTTGCATCCATTGAACTTGGGAGTTTTTGGACAGTTTCTGCTTGAATTTGTTTGTAAGATGTCAGAATAGCCTCCCAGAGCTGCTGTTTGGATGTAAACTGCCTCCCACCCTCATAGATCTTTTGCTTGAGGATGCTCCAAAGGTTCTCAATAGGATTGAGGTCAGGGGAGGATGGAGGCCACACCATGACCTTCTCTCCTTTTATCCCCATAGCAGCCATTGATGCAGAGGTATTCTTTGCAGCATGAGATGGTGCATTGTCATGTATGAAGATGATTTTATTACGGAAAGCATAGTTCTTCCTTCTGTACCAGGGAAGAAAGTGGTCAGTCATAAACTCCACATGCTTTACAGCGGTCATCTTTACACCTTTGGGGACAACAAGCTCTGTTCCCATGATTCCGGCCCAAAACATGACTCCACCACCGCCTTGCTGACGTCGCAGCCTTGTTGGAACAGGGTGGCCGTCCACCAACCATCCACTACTCCATCCATCTGGATCATCCAGGGTTGCACAGCACTCATCAGTGAACAGGACTGTTTGAATATTAGTCTTCATGTATTTTTCTGCCCAATGCAGCCATTTCTGCTTGTGAGTATTGGTTATTGGTGGCCAATAGAAGGTTTATGTACAGTTGCAAGACTCTGGAGGACTCTACACCTTGATGTCCGTGGGACTCCAGAGGCACCAGCAGCTTCAAATATCTGTTTGCTGCTATGTAATGGGATTTTAGCAGCTGCTCTCTTGATCCGATGCATGGATCTGGCAGAAATCTTCCTCAATGTGCCTTTATCTGCACCAACCCGTCTGTGCTCTGAATCAGCCACAAATCTCTTCATAGTGCGATGATCACGCTTACGTTTTCATGAAATATCGAATGTTTTCATACCTCGTCCAAGGCATCGAACTATTTCACTCTTTTCGGCAGCAGAGAGATCCTTTTTCTTCCCCATATTGCTGGAAAATGGTGCTCTGCTTAATAATGTGGAACGCCCTCCTTTAGTAGTTTGTCCTGAAATTCGGCTCACCGGCCAACCTAATTATCACAGGTGTCCCAGATTGTTTTCAGGGATCAAAAGAGCCCTGACACACAATGCCATCCATGAGTTACACTGAAAAACAAAAGATTTCATTTTTGTGACACTTAAATGGAATTTGCATAATAATTTGGAACAGGGTATAATTCCTTTACCTCGGCTCCCACTCACTGCCTGTGGGAAGGTGATGTAACCATTCTTTCGACAAGATCACGAGGAATGCTGTGGATCCCAAATCTTGCTAGGAGACTGTCCTTTACTGATCTGTAGTGTCTTTTTGTGAAATTTTGTACTTCTGAGTTCCAGGATCTTGGTGGAAGGATCATGATATCGCCCTCTGCTGTGCGGAAGCCTGCTGTACACGAAGTATGTTCCATAATGGTTGGCACGCGGCAGGATCTCCGTACATAGAAAACTTTATAGTACTTGGTTAAAATCCACGCCTGTTTACGCGTTTCAGCCTCGTGGTTTATGGCTTTGGCCGCAAAGCTGAAACTTGTAAGCGAGTCTCCAGACATAAATTATAACCCCGTAATTCAATAAAGGTTTCCGTGTATTGAGATTCAGCCATGTGGTGACTGTTTTGGGATTATACTGCTACAGCTGCCTAATTTAGAGCAGGCTTTGTTTTTCTTTTTTGTTGTTTTTTTAACAATGGGGAAATGGGTTAGAAGGCCTGTTTGTATAAACGGACCTCTCATTTTAATGCAGGGTGTTAGGACCTGGATCACCTGTAGGTGCCACTGTGTTTACCTGCTCGGAGGGTTCTAATTCAAGTGCCCATCAGTGGAAGTCTCCCAGCAGACCTCTGTAATCAGTTTCCACCTATTGCTGGCTGCTGGGAGAGTATTTAGGTCCTCCCCTTCTAAGGCCGGCCATAACGATTTTTCGTTCGAAGATCGGACTTAAGAATAATCGGCTGATTTTCGCTCTTTTAGTGGGGGCAATGGCACCGGCCGATCTTTGTGGTTCCTACCCATTTCGTTTATCGGGCATTCTGGAAAATTCATGAAAAATGACCGATTTTCTAAATCATTGGTGGCACCATCGGATTATAGAACAAACAATGTTTTCATTCAAAATTCGACCCATGTATGGCCTGCTTAAGTGCCTCTCTCTCTAACCTTCCCTCTCCCTGCAAGGGTCCATAAGCTGACTCAGTATCCTGCCAACAGTCCAGCCGGGCCAATGCAAACCCCCCCCTTCCCCAACCACCAGGGCCTGGGAGCTGACTGGGTATCCCATCAGCAAAGTCTGGCTGGGCAGTGTCCCGGGAATCAGGAAAGTCCGGACATTGCTGATTAGCTGGACTCTGTTGGGAGACCCAGTCATCTCCCAGACCATAGCTTGGTGGAGCAAGATGCGCTTGGTAGGGGAGGATCTAAATACCCTCCCAGGAGCCAGCAGCAGGCGGAAACTGATTACTGGAGTTTGCTGGGAGACGCCCACTGGTGGGCACTGGAATTACAACCCTCCGCCCAGGGAACGACCGTGCCACCAGCAGGTGATCCAGGTCCTGACACAAGGTACATGTTAAGATGGCAGGCATTAAAAAGCCGAGTGCTTGTAGAGAGTATCTTACATAGAAGACACGGAGTACAGAAACTGCACCATATGTACTGACATTCTTTTCATACATTTTTAGTTCTTCACAGATTTCGGCCCAGATTATGTTCTGGAGATCACACCGAGCTGCCGACCTGATCGTAACGATGCTCAGAAACTACAGGAGATCCTAGGCTCAATAAAAGGTGAGGACTAGGACTCTGAATAGGTGCAAGGAGACCGAGCATTCATAGACTGAGAGACAGCCGCATGAGGGAATGTTAATCTGTTACTTTACAGGTAGGAGCCCACTGCTCTGCTGTGAGACCCTGCTGTCTCGGCTTCACTATAGGGAGCCAATCGGCACAGAAATGATGATCATGTGGCTTTGTTTATATAAACAAAGCCATATCGGTGACAGCTGGCACTGTTTTTTTGTTTTTTTTTTGTTTTTTTTGTTTTTTTTTGTTTGTTTTGGTTTTTTGTTTCCAGGTGCCCTTAGAAATACAGAACACAGGTGCCTCCTGCATTGTTAACTGATTTTTGTTTAAACCTGAACTCCACCTTCCATTCAGTCTAGCAGAGCTGTCTTGGACTGAACTGGTTTGCTCTGATTTCACTACACACTGTGAACTTCTCACAATGTGTATCAGAAGCTGAAGCAAGTCAGATACAACCTGCTTCATTTTCTAATAGACGGACATCCAGCATCATCTAGCTCTTTCCTCCCCAACTTGATTGTCCCTGGCCCAACCCTTTCATTAATTGAATTTCAGTTTTTTTCATTCATGGAGGCACGCCATCACATGTGGATGCTACCTAGGTCAGTCTGCTTGCAAACGCGATCTGCCTAGGAATGCCCTCTTCTCCAGACTGACATCCACCCCTCTAAGGCATTTTGTTATTTGCATAACTCCTCCCACTGCTTGTAACAGGACTTGGGGTTCTTAAGAGGAGTACTGAGGTCGGTTTTTAAAAAAACCCCCAAAAACTCAAAATTGGCCGTTCAATAGGCCGACGTTACCACCAATGGTAAAAAAAAAATCGGCCGATTTTTGTCCCGTCTACAGCCGGCATTTAATTAGTTCTGTCCCTGCAGAGAGCTCCGCTATTATATTTGACATGAAAAAGTCTTGTGGTTGCAACAATGTATCTATTTGTATCCATTTCAGATACAGATGTTTTTGTTTGGATACAAATAGATACAGTGTTGCAACCGCAAGACTTTTTCATATCAAATATAATAGCAGACTGGAATTCTTCTTCCTTTTTCTTTCTTCTTCTTCTTTTCCTTTCTTCTTCTTTTCCTTTCTTCTTCTTCTTTTCCTTTCTTCTTCTTCTTTTCCTTTCTTCTTCTTCTTTTCCTTTCTTCTTCTTTTTCTTTCTTCTTCTTTTTCTTTTCTCTTCTTCTTTTTCTTTTCCTTTCTTCCTCTTTTCCTTTCTTCCTCTTTTCCTTTCTTCCTCTTTTCCTTTCTTCCTCTTTTCCTTTCTTCCTCTTTTCCTTTCTTCCTCTTTTCCTTTCTTCCTCCTTTTCCTTTCTTCCTCTTTTTCCTTTCTTCCTCTTTTTTTTTCCTTTCTTCCTCTTTTTTTTTCCTTTCTTCCTCTTTTTTTTTCCTGTCTTCCTCTTTTTTTTTTCCTGTCTTCCTCCTTTTTTTTTCCTTTCTTCCTCCTTTTTTTTTCCTTTCTTCCTCCTTTTTTTTTTCCTTTCTTCCTCCTTTTTTTTTTCCTTTCTTCCTCCTTTTTTTTTTCCTTTCTTCCTCCTTTTTTTTTTCCTGTCTTCCTCTTTTTTTTTCCTTTCTTCCTCTTTTTTTTTTCCTTTCTTCCTCTTTTTTTTTCCTTTCTTCCTCTTTTTTTTTTCCTTTCTTCCTCTTTTTTTTTCCTTTCTTCCTCTTTTTTTTTCCTTTCTTCCTCTTTTTTTTTTCCTTTCTTCCTCTTTTTTTTTCCTTTCTTCCTCTTTTTTTTTCCTTTCTTCCTCTTTTTTTTTTCCTTTCTTCCTCTTTTTTTTTTCCTTTCTTCTTTTTTTTTTTCCTTTCTTCTTTTTTTTTTTCCTTTCTTCCTCTTTTTTTTTCCTTTCTTCCTCTTTTTTTTTTTTCCTTTCTTCCTCTTTTTTTTTCCTTTCTTCCTCTTTTTTTTTCCTTTCTTCCTCTTTTTTTTTTCCTTTCTTCCTCTTTTTTTTTTCCTTTCTTCCTCTTTTTTTTTCCTTTCTTCCTCTTTTTTTTTTCCTTTCTTCCTCTTTTTTTTTTCCTTTCTTCTTTTTTTTTTTCCTTTCTTCCTCTTTTTTTTTTCCTTTCTTCCTCCTCCTCTCCCTCCTTCCTCCCTCCTCCTTCCTCCTCTCCCGCCTTCTCCCCCCTCCTTCTTCTTCTTCCTCCTTCTTCCTTGTTTTTCTTCTTTTTTTTGCATTACGGCGATGCGTTACTTTAACTGACAATTGCGCAGTCATGTAACGCTGCACCCAAATTAAATTTTTTTTCCCCACTAAGAGAGCTTTCTCTTGGTGGTATTTGATCACCTGTGCGTTTTTTTTTTTTTTTCTGTTTTTTTTTTTTGTGCTATTTAAAAAAAAAAAAAAAAAAAAAAAAAAAAAGACCGACAATTTTGAAAAAAAAACCTATATTTTTGACTTTTGCTATTAAACATGTCCAGTAAAAAAATGTTAAAAATCAACTTTCGTCGTAAATTTAGGCCAAAAATGTAAATTGGTTTACGTGAAAGTTATAGCGTTTACAAATGGCGGTGTATATACTGGGATTTTTTTCTTTTTGTACTAGTAATGGCGGCGATCAGCGACTTATAGCGGGACTGCGGTGGGCATTCACTGGGGGGGGGAGCGGACTTGGTGTCACTGACATCCCCAGGGACACCAATACAGTGATCAGTGCTAATAAAAAGCACTGACACTGTACTAATGGCACTGGGCAGGAAGGGGTTAACACGAGGGGCGATCAAAGGGTTAATTGTGTGCTGTTTTACATAGTGGGCTGTGTCTGTGTTTCACTGTAAGCACGCTGCTTTGTATGGCTGTGCTATGCAGAGCCATATAAAGCAGTGTGCAGGAGCTGACAGGGGAGAGAACTGTATTGTATACAAACAGTTCTCCCCCGTACACACACACCCCCGTCGGAGATGCTCGGCAGTCACCGGGTGCCGGCGTGTAATCGCCGGCCGGAACCCGGTGATTGACAGCCGAGGCTGCAAATGGCAGCGCGGGTAGGGCGCGCGCCCGCCTCACACGTGCCACCTACCCGGAAACGCAAAATCACGTGTATATATACGTGATTTGGCGCACCTGTGCCACCCTGTAGCAGTACTTCTGCTATAGGGCGTCGCGGAAGCAGTTAAAATACCTGCAATGTGCATAGATGACCCAGAAGGGAACTTATTTTCTCAACAAAAAGCGGAGTTACTCTTTACATTTTGTAGTTCCTCCCATCATCATTATGCAGAAGAGTGGACTTTTATTTATTCATTTTATTTTCTTAAACAGGTAACTTGAAACACGTGGTTTAGCGGTTTTCCCAGTTTGATGCGTTTTTTCTTCCACAAGCTTCATCGGTGGACAGTATGAAGCCGCACACACAAGTTCGTGTCATGGCAGCACTTCCATCTAACATGCAGACTTACTTCTGTGACCAATGTATAATATTTTAAAGTTTTTGCTTTTGAAAATTGTTTTTATATATTAAAATTTTGAAAGAACCTTTTTTTTTTCCTCGTGTGTATTTGTACCCACATAGGCAGGTGGAGTTGCATTAAAAAAATAAAAAGCAAATAAAGATGGCGGTTGCTCAAGGCACAGGTCCAGGCTACACACCGGCCAGCCCCGCTCAACACACACTAGTCCAGCCCCCATTCATCTAGCTTTTGCACAACAGCAGGGGTCTTAATGGATGCCATCTAAAGCATTGCCTGTCACTACTGACATGTTTGAGGTCTCTGCTGAGATGCCGGACTGCTGTTGTATTTATCAATGCAGACCGTTCTTGAAATAGACAATACATTTTACTAACAGTGTGTGTCTTTTTTTTTTTTTTTTTTCAATTTTATTTTATAATACTATATTTATATTTTTATGGTTGACAAATACCTATTGATCTTGCCAATGAGTTCTTGCTGCTTGTCTGCAGTGACAGCGATCTGTAGGCCCATGTACCAGTATTGGCACCACATGATGCATGCTCAGTCTAGGACCTAGCTGAACTACCTGACTGGGCAGGCAATAGCATTGCAAGAGCAGAAAATCCCATTGTCATTGACTGCAGGGTAGATGGGTAAGAGTACTTACATCAGGATGACATGTGACAGCAGGTGACTTTGGCCCACCTACCACCTGGGCAGTGCAAAGCCCACAATGAACAAGGTGGGGCAGCATAAGCAATAGACATGGCTTACCTTTTTTTTTTTTTTTTTTTTTTTAGTAACCTACTAGGTTACTCAATGACAAAGTTATTTTCTGCTCTTGCAATGCTATTGCCTGCCCCGTCAGGTAGTTCAGCAAGGTGTGTAGACCCTGATAGCATGGGTAATAGTGATTTAGATGACTAAGAGTCCGGTGATTATCTGCTCCTGTCCTAATTAATCTTGCTAGCTAGCTCTGGAATGTGCGCACATAAAGAAACTCACACTGACACACTGTCAGGGATCCGGGTATGACCAGAAATGTGTGGACTGACCCAGGGAAGTAGCAGGCTTCAAGAACACAGGCGTAGTCAGGCTGGAGAGGTGGAATGGTCAGGCAGGCCGTAAGGTACTGTCAGGTGCCACCTGGCAGTGTCTCTAGCAGCCCACAGCACGGATTTCCTCAGGGCGCGGGGTCTAAGTCCCAGCCTGCTATTCACCAGGGCCCCTGATGTTGGGGATGGACTTGGTGCAGACTGGAACCAGGTTGCGACCCCTGAGTGCGTCTGGCTGTGGTAGAGAGTACTGGCAGGGGAGTGCGGGAACGGAGTCTGATGGGAAGAGGCAGGCAGACTTACCAAAGGTGATCTGTGCGGGATGGATGGATCGTCGGGTGAAGTAAGCGTCAGGCGTAGTCACGCAGGCCAGGTCAGCAACGTGCGGGCAGCGAGGTACCGGAGGAGCAGGCAGAGAATAGTCAGGGTCACAAGCCGGGTTCAGTAACTCACGGGCAGCGCGGTACAGGGGATCAGGCAAGCCAGGGATCAAGCAGGAGAAGTCAGGATCAGGCAGGGTCGGCAACAAATCAGATAGTAGCAGAACAGGAACACAGGATGCAGGTACAGGGGCTCATGGGAAACAAACACCAAGGCCCTGAACACAGGCCTGGCCATTCCTTAGATACACCTGCGTAATCAGTTTCAGGTGATGGCTCATTGTAGGAGTGATCCTCTGGTTGCTGAGAGCACCCGCTGGTCAGCCCTGGTACTGCAGCCCACACAGCAGGTGAGTCCCACCACCAGTGCTGAGTCCATTCCTGACGCACACGTTTGGTCTGTGAAAACTTCTTCTAATTTATTGGAATCAAAACGTGAGTTTATATATGCAAAATGATGCGAACATCACGTGAGAACAGCATAAGCATTATATTAGTCTTTGATTGGTCACTTTACGCGAAAACAATCTTCTTCAGAGTATAGGCGTGATCTTGGACGGAGGTCTTATCTATAGAAAGAAAAATATTCCTTTGTTCTCAAGTTCACTCGATGGGAGGGGTTGCTGAGCAAGGATTTCTTTAAGTACCAGAAAGCCCAGCAGGCAAAAAAGAAAATAATATATATATATATATATATATATATATATATATATATAAAATCATACAAAACATTTAGAAATCTTAAGTATAAAAGTAGATATGTATAGAAATATGTATATATTCAACAAGAAACCAAAACGGGATTTTACCATATCCATCACAATGGTGTTTATTGAATGTGGCTCCTCTGGAAAGCCCTGCTGTAATTGCCATTGACTACAGGGCAGACTGAGAAGAGTGCCAACATCAGCAGGACGTGACCCTCCTCAACTTGGTCCTGTCCACTGCCCCCCAGAACAAGCAGGGCGGTCTCAAAACCTGTGATTAAAAAAAAAAAAGGAAAAAGTTATTTTAGAAGAACTTTTTTGGGGCCAACTGACCAAATAAGGCAAACGGTGCACATCATCATGCTCCATCCCCACCGTGAAGCATGGTGGTGACAGCATTGTTCTGTGGGCGTGTTTCTCTGTAGCAGGCCCTGGAGGGCTTTTGTGAGGGTGGAGTGCAGAATGAATGTAATAAAATACAGGGGAATCCCGGAGGACCACTAAATTCAGTCTCCAAAAAAACCTGAGAACTAGTAGAATTATGCAAGAATTTTTTTTTATTTCAAGAGCATTCGATTTTCTAGTGGGGGGGGCAAACTGACTTAATGTTGTGATGAGAAAATTTGAAGGAGCAGGATGGAAATTTTTTTCTGAACAAGAAAATTTGGTAACGGTGTATAAGAAAAGTCCAGTATGTGTTGGAATGACGACTATTGCATGCTTCGCAAAGGTTCAGTGCAAGACATGCATTAGCACGCATGCGCAAATGTATTCGTGTGCACACTTGGCACTGGTATTGGCACCATACAGCCTATTTAAGCTGGATTGTGACATGAACAGATTGCTGTGTGGTCTTCAGCCAGTCCCTGATTTACCTGTGACCTGATGTGCTATATTTGCCTTCCCTTTGACCTGTCTCTGAATTCCTGCTGTGACTTCGGCCTGTGTTTGGACTCTACATTCTACTTTCTAATTCAGCACCTCGTTGCCCACCTGTGAACGGACCTCGGCTTGTATCCTGGTTCTGCTTTACATTTCTGTACTGCGTTGTGCAGCTGTTGACAGCCTTTGGCTTGTGTCCTGACTTCGCTCCTGTCTTTTAATCGGCTGTGGCCTCAGGTCCTTGTCTGGTGGTCCAGAGTGTCCTGTAGCCAACAGTTGGGGCTGTCCGCTGCACGAGCCACTCTCTGTCCTCACATCTCCTGCCACCACTACCAATGGTGTTAGGCAAGAGCTGCAAGCGAAGCCCACTCTTCAGCTCGATCTCCATGGTTTTGGTTCAGGAAAGTCCATTTTGTTTCAAAATTTAAAAAGTTAAAAATACTGTTGATCTACATTCGTCAAGTCATTGAATGCACTCCTTTTTTTTTTTTTTTTTTTCTTACAAACGTTCAAAATCTACTAGTACATGGCCAGCTTTAGGCAGACTGTGCCGGCTCATCTCCATCAAACTGTAATATCGCCCCTGGCAGTAAAACAAGAGGCACGTTGCTTGATTTCAGTTACCCCGAGTAATAAACCAACACATTCTCCCTTATTCCTGGAGACAATTTCGCCTTTGTTCAGGGACCTGAGGGACTTAGGAAAAAAAAAAAAGGCTGGACTGCCCTCCCTTTTCGAACAGCAGCAGCAAACAATTGGTCGTCTTTTTTTCTTTATAGAGTAACCTTACCCTGCTCATAAAACATTTAACCTTGTCACAACGAGCCTGTTCTTGAGGAGCATGCCCAACTATGCTACGTTTGATTAAAACTGGACTGAGCATCAAACGGGGACGCGTGGAGTCCTAAAAATATGAGCTTCATCCTTTGCCGTCAGGTAGTTGGAGCGCTAAGGATAGCTCAGGGCTGCATCACTTTTCCACGGCAGCAAGCAACTTTAGTTTGTATTACGCTGCCCCGTAGTTTTGTCTCTACCTCAGCTCTGAAGGACTAACCCACCTTGTGTGACTTCAAGATGTAGAAGAACAGCAGTAGAAAAGACCAAGTGATCCTTAAATCTAAATATAGACCTATGTTCTTCAGACCCACATTTTTTTGGATTCAAGACATTGAATACCGGCAGTTGAAAAAGACCAAGTGCTCCTTTAAGTCTGAGGACAGAACTCTGTTCTTCAGACTTCAGATCTGAAGGACTAACCCACCTTGTATGACTTGAAGACATAGAAAACCAGCAGTAGAAAAGACCAATTCGTCCTTTTAAATCTAATGAAGGACCTATGTTCTTTAGACTTCAGACCCACCTCTTTTGGCTTCAAGACATAGAAGACTGGCAGCAGAAAAAGGCCAACTGCTCCTTTAAGTCTGAGGGTAGACCTATGTTCTTAAGGTCTGAAGAACTAGCCTACCTTGTGTGACTTCAAGACATAGAAGACTGGCAGCAGACAAAGACCAAGTCTTTTCAAGTCTGAGGGTAGACCTATGTTCTTAAGGTCTGAAGAACTAGCCTACCTTGTGTGACTTCAAGACATAGAAGACTGGCAGCAGACAAAGACCAAGTCTTTTCAAGTCTGAGGATAGACCTATGTTCTTAAGGTCTGAAGAACTAGCCTACCTTGTGTGACTTCAAGACATAGAAGACTGGCAGCAGAAAAAGACCAACTGCTTTAAGTCTGAGGGTAGACCTATGTTCTTAAGGTCTGAAGACCTAGCCTACCTTGTGTGACTTCAAGACATAGAAGACTGGCAGCAGACAAAGACCAAGTCTTTTCAAGTCTGAGGATAGACCTGTGCTCTTCAGACTTTAGGTCTGAAGGACTAAACCCACCTCTTGTGGCTTAAAGACATAGAAGACTGGCAGTAAAAAAAAAAGACGAAATGCTCTTTTAAGTCTGAGGACAGACCTATGTTCATCCCAACCATGTTTAACTCCCTCTGGTGCTGACTGACTCGTTGCCTCTGCTGGAAGCCTGTTCCCCATGTCTACTACGTATTTGGTAAAGGAACGTTACACTTGAACTTTCCTCCAGTTAGAGGTCTTCTTCCCGTGTTCTTGATCTCAGCTTCCTACTGAAATTATTTGTTTAGCTCTACGGAAGCTGTTTTGGAAAGAATCCTCCAACCTGGACAGTCTCTGCAACAATGAAAGGAAAGAGGCCATTATTAGGATCCGTGTTTATCGATTCCAAAATAAACATCTAGAGAAGGAACAAAGTATTTCCAGTGTTTTGGAACACAAAGTCCAGATCTTCAGCTTCACTCTGTTCAGGGTAAGTAATATTAGCTGTTTGACTATGGTTTTGTTACAGTAGCAGCTTGGTATAAATTTTTATTACATTTTAGTAATATATTTATAGTTCTAGCAATGGTTTTTCAGATGTAGTGATTGCACATGGTAGCCATGATGCCCCGTGCTGCCACTGCACCACAATACATAGCCCCAAGTGAGTATCCACCATAATGCTCACAATGGTAAGTGCTCATTGATTAGCTCAGCCATGTGACCAGGGGCGGACTGACCATTTGGAAACTCGGGCACTGCCCGAGGGCCCGGGGTCAGTAGGGGGCCCTATGAGATGCCCCTGGTACCTTTTTCATAGGCTTTTTTGAGTATGGGCAAGGACACAGGGGCCCCATGATCCCCTATTGCCCGGGGGCCCCATGAGTTGTCAGCCCCTGTTTGTGACAGTGCTGACCAATGAGAAGCTCAGCTGAGGCTTCTTCTTTTGGTAAGGTGTCCCAGAAGAAAGAAGCGCTTCCCGTTGGTCACATGGTAAGTACTTGCCATTGCAAGCATTATGATGGATACTCATTTTGGGGCTGTGTATGGTGTATGGCCGCTGTATCGGCAGCATGGGGTTCCATGACCACTATATGTGCAGTGGGGTCCAGGGAGGTGGCCTGGATATTTGAAGTGGGTTTATCTTTTAGTTTTTCATGAATAGGTACACTTGCCCTTTAAAGTAGAAGTTCATATACTCACGAAGCCTAAACCTACTCACCTGCCACCATTCGAAGTCTATTCAATCTACCCTGTAAAAGAAAAGATGCCCATACCTGTTCTGAAGCCATTACAATCCGGTCCCATGATCAGGTCCCAGCTCTGGCTACAGTGTAGAGGAGGGGTAGTGACAATGGATGCAGAGGCTGTGCAATGATGTCACCCTTAGGGCATCCGTTGTCAGTGATCTCTCCCCTACACTGAAGCCTGCGTTGGAATCTGATCATGTGACTGGATCAGAGCAGCTTCAGGATAGGTAAATATACAGTAGACCTCTTCTCTTTTACAGGGTAGATAGAATAGACTTCGAATGGGGGATGGGAAAGTAGGTTTAGTTATATAGCATTTTACGGAAAGTTGTAGAGGAGATTAGCTGCACCGAAATGCAACAAAGAATGAAAGAAGGTGACCTGTACATACAGTTGTATTCAAAATACTAGCAGTCAGACATCACTAACCGGATCAATCACTGTTTTTGGTGGAAATGATATTTCTACATGGCAAATAATTTCCTAGCAGGTGTAGCAGAGTAATAGAAATCCAACAGTCATGACATGCATGCTGCTGATTCTGTGTCATTGAATTACCAATTGAAAGGGGCGTGTTCAAAATAATAGCAGTGTGGAGTTCTATTAGTGAGGTCATTCATTCTTTGAGAAACAGGTGGCAATGATTGCCCTTATTTAAGGAAGGAAGGCAGCAAATGTTGGACATGCTGGTTACAGTGCATTTCTCTCTGAAATTCTGAGGAAAATGGGTCGTTCCAGACATTGTTCAGAAGAACAGCGTACCGCGATTAAAAAGTTGATTGGAGAGGGGAAAACATATAAAGAAGTGCAGAAAATGATCGGCTGCTCAGCTAAAATGATGGCAAATGCTTTAAAATGGAAACCAAAACCTGAAAGACGTGGAAGAAAGCGAAAAACTACCATTGGAATGGATAGAAGAATAGCCAAAATGGGGCGGACTCAGCCAACAATCAGCTCCAGGAAGATGAAAGAAGGTGTGACGTTCCCTGTGAGGACTGTTACAATTAGAAGACGCCTATGTGAAGCCAAGCTATCTGCAAGAAGTCCCCGCAAAGTCCCACTGTTGGAAAAAAGACATGTGCTGAAGAGGTTACAATCTGCCAAAGAGCACATTGACTGGTCTAAAGAGAAATGGGGCAACATTTTGTGGGCTGATGAAAGTAAGATTGTTCTTTTTGGGTCTAGTGGGCGGAGACAGTTTGTCAGACGACCCCCAAACACTGAATTCAAGCCACAGTACACTGTGAAGACCGTGAAGCATGGTGGTGCAAGCATCATGATATGGGGATGTTTCTCATACTACGGTGTTGGGCCTATTTATCGCCTACCAGGGATCATGGATCAGTTTGAATACATCAGAATACTTGAAGAGGTCATGCTGCCTTATGCTGAAGAGGAAATGCCCTTGAAATGGGTGTTCCAACAAGACAACGACCCCAAACACACCAGTAAACGTGCAACATCTTGGTTCCAGACCAACAAGATGGACGTTATGGAGTGGCCAGCCCAATCCCCGGATCTTCATCCAATAGAAAACTTGTGGGGTGACATCAAAAATGCAGTTTCTGAGGCAAAACCAAGAAATAGAGAAGAACTGTGGAATGTAGTCCAATCATCCTGGGCTGGAATACCTGATCACAGGGGCCAGAAGTTGGGGGACTCCATGCAACACAGATGTACAGCAGTTCTCAGAAACAGTGCGACTACAACCAAATATTCATGAAGTCATTCAAAGGAAAGCAAAATCTTCAAACATTTCTCAGTTTATATAGTGAATGTTTGAGTTTGTAAAGAAGAATACAAACACTGCTATTTTTTGAACCGTCTAATATTCACTTTTCTTCCATTTTTTTAGAGGAACAACACAAATTTGATGTATTTTTCTTCCTGTTTTGATTTGGAATAGAATGTGTCGTGTTCCCAATGCATTTGTGTGGATGGAAATAAAAGCTATTAGAAGGATTTTCAGCTTTATTCACTTTTTTCAACACACTGCTATTATTGAACACAGCTGTATGTTCTGTGTTAAAGGGGGCAAA
This sequence comes from Staurois parvus, assembly GCF_062004578.1. Lineage (NCBI taxonomy): Eukaryota > Metazoa > Chordata > Amphibia > Anura > Ranidae > Staurois > Staurois parvus. The sequence continues at coordinate 50,819 of NW_028321024.1, forward strand.
ACAAATGTTATTTAGCTATTTTTCCTTGTAGGTTGAATGTTGTTCTTCATACAGAATAGTGGTACAGTAATCAGGAAAATACTGCATGATGGCCACCAGGGGGAGCTGATGATCACAGGTGATGATCTTTGGCTCCATCTAATGGCCATAATGTGTTATTTCCTTGATTCACTCTTCTGTATGAATGAAAAACAATCAACCTCGGGAGAAAATAGCCCAACGTTTGTTTTTAAACCCATCTGCACAGAACAAATCTACATGCAATTTCACAGGTCGAATAGCTCTGTAAACATTTTAGAAATACACCCCAAAACGTTATCCAAACTGTAAGCATGGAAGTAAACCTGAACAGCTTGCAGTCATTGAAGGGCCAATACATTTCAAAGCCCCCTCTTGGAAATTCGACAGAAAAATGTCAGGGCGCCTGTTTGAGATCTCCAACTTAAAAGGCTTTGGGGTCATGCAGTATGCAAAACATGGGAATGAATCAACGACCGAGAGTCTCAGACAGAGTGAATTCTGTAGTTTAGACTGGCCAAGCTGAATTCTTGACCTCATTTTTTATTTAAAATGTTGGGTCGTGATCCAAGGCAGGCTTTAAAAGCAAGATATTCTAAAAATATCCTGAACTGGAATCGTTTTTGTATGCAGGATTGAGCCAAACCACCTCCCGGCCACCGATCAGCAGCTGCAGAACCAGTGTGGTTGAGGGTATTGCCAACAAGGAGGTTCCTCTAGTTAGTAACATAAGGGCATACTTTTTGTTCACTGACTTTGATTACTTAGAGGGTCAGTCCATACAAAACCCAAATTTCATTAAAAAAAAAAAAAAAAAAGATTCTGCGGTTTGTTGAGGGGTGTCAGGTATCCAAATAGGGAGTTTCACCTTACTACTTCTCCATAATACTTTGAGTGAGTTGCAGGCTTCTTTTATCATGCTAGGGGGCTCCCTCTTCCTCTGGAGAAGGGTGTATATATAGAGCTGGCTAGAGCAGTGGTCTCCAAATTACCGCTTGGTGGCCTGAATATGGCCATTTGCATACCTTTTTATCTGGCCCTTGGGCCACTATTCTTTCCACTGACACCAACAATGGGGCAATAATTCCTGCATTGACACCGATAGTGGAGCACTATTCCTCCTGACACCAACAATGGGACACAATTCCTTCCACTGACACCAATAATGGAGCACTAATCCTGCTACCTACACCTAGGATGGGGCACTATTCCTTCTACTGACACAGTCGATGGGGCACTATTCCTTCCACTGACACCAATAATGGAGCACTAATCCTGCTACCTACACCTAGGATGGGTCACAATTCCTTCTACTGACACAGTCGATGGAATTTGGTAGAAAATACTCCATTGAGTGGGCAAGAGATGACCACCGTTGATAATGGGTGGAAGGAAAGAAAACTGCATAGTCTATGGGCTGCTGTAAAAAATTTGGAATCGTATTTTAACCCTTTCAAAATGTTCAATTTTTTTTACCTTTTATGTAGGTAAACCCCAGTAGGGGGAAGAATCTACCCTTTATGGCAGCAGGGTTGGTGGGTCTTAATGCCCAACCATCGTATATATTCAGTAGGGGGAAGAATCTACCCGTTATGGCATCAGGGTTGGTGGGTCTTAATGCCCAACCATCGTATATATTCAGTAGGGGGAAGAATCTACCCGTTATGGCAGCAGGATTGGTGGGTCTTAATGCCCAACCATCGTATATATTCAGTAGGGGGAAGAATCTACCCGTTATGGCAGCAGGATTGGTGGGTCTTAATGCCCAACCATCGTATATATTCAGTAGGGGGAAGAATCTACCCGTTATGGCAGCAGGATTGGTGGGTCTTAATGCCCAACCGTCGTATATATTCAGTAGGGGGAAGAATCTACCCGTTATGGTAGCAGGGTTGGTGGGACTTAATGTCCAACCGTCGTATGTATTCAGTGGAGGGAAGAATCTACCCTATGTTTAGAAAGTTTGGAGACCATTGGGCTAGAGAGGTTAGATGGGTGGTTGGAGTAGTGGGTGTTGTAATGCAAGAAGGGAGTGCATTATCTCTTCTGGGCCCCCATAGGAAGGTCTGGGGTCTTCCATGCTAAGATGTAGCAGCTTCGTTATTTGCCTTCCCCTGGTGGGGAACCCGGTGGAAACGTTCCTCATCAAGTGGGCTACACTTAGGGAAAGTTAGGAATTTGGTAGAAAATACTCCATTGAGTGGGCAAGAGATGACCACCGTTGATCATGGGTGGAAGGAAAGAAAACTGCATAGTCTATGGGCTGCTGTAAAAAATTTGGAATCGTATGTTAACCCTTTCAAAATTTTCCATTTTTTTTACCTTTTATGTAGGTAAAATCCAGTAGGGGGAAGAATCTACCCTTTATAGCAGCAGGGTTGATGGGCCTTAATGCCCAACCATCGCATATATGCATCCCTGCCTTGTTTTTGGGGTGCACTTTATCAGCACTGCCAAAATGGTGGCTGAACAGTCACCGACATCTCACGGTCAACTACTGATGATCAGGAGCAGGTAGGTGGGGCCATGCAATGACCGTCAATCACAGTGCATCAAGATCAGGAAGCCTTGCTTACCTGTTCTGGGCGTCATGACCAGGGGCGGACTGACAACTCATGGGGCCTCCGGGCAATAGGGGATCATGGGGCCCCTGTGTCCTTGCCCAAACTCAAAAAAGCCTATGAAAAAGGTACCAGAGGCATCTCATGGGGCCCCCTACTGACCCCGGGCCCTCGGGCAGTGCCTGATTTTCCAAATGGTCAGCCCACCCCTGGTCACGACCCATTGCAAGTGCTGACTCTGGCTGGTAAACAGGGGTTAAAGAAAGCTAAAGAGACCGTTGGCGTGATTAGTTACATACCTGCTAATCCTGGCATTCCGCTTTTAGGAACGATCATTATCACCTTTTGAAGATCTATTTAAGAAGCCAACTGCAAGATTTATCAAATCTTATTTTTTTTTTTCCTCCCTAGAATGATTGTCATTGGATAAGAACAAAGGAATGAAGAACAAAGAAACAGTTGCAAAAAATCTCCATCTGACCACTGCTATGAATTCCAAAAAGTCGGCAGTTCTAGCCCCCCCTCCCGTGCCAAGCGCAGGTGTCTTGGTATCCTCGGGCGTTGCAGCACCTAAGCAAACTGCTTTTGGATTGCCATCATCGCAGCACTTGCTGGCAAGCGTGCAACTTCAGAGGCTGAATAGTCAGTACCAAGGGAGCGCGGAGATCCAGCGCTGGGCACTCAACAGCCAGGGGCCACTCACTCTCAGTGCTGGCGTTCTAGACTTGGATCGGGTGGATGATGAGGTCCTCACCTCTCTGGTCTTGGAGATGGGGCTGGACAGGGTCAGTGAGCTTCCTGAACTCTGCTTAGCACAAAATGAATCCGAGTTTACTCCAGAACTATTACCCACACCCGAAAAATAAATCCACCAAACGTACATTAAAATGTATCTAAAGCCGAAACCAAAAATGTAATAACTGTTAGCTCTCTGGGCCAGGGCACCAGAGCAGGTTCCCCTTTACACACAGTAGCCACCACTATGTGTCATCGGAATCACACACTGTTCACAGCATCCACTGTCGCCATTCTGCCCTTTAAAAAACATCTGTATCACTCTCTGGCACGACCAGACAGGAATGTAACAGAGTTTATCGTATGAACTTCTTCACAGAGCGCCTTCGTTTCTAGTCTCTAGCTATTTTGCATCTGGTCCCTCTCTCTTCCAAAATTAGATTTTATGTTTTTTTTTACTGTGTTTTTGACACTTTTTGGGCTTTTTCACACTAGTATCCTGCTGTTGAGCCATATTTTACTGTCCCCCAACTGCTCCACCTTTAGCTGCAGAGGCAGTGGCTGCACAAGGAATTATACCCCCTGTCACTTTCAAGTGAATGAGGCTGCTCTGCAACCAAGTGCAATGCATGCAGTTGTGTGTTAGTGTGGCATTCAAGGGGTTAAAGCAGGTGGTGAGGAGGTAATACAATGCGTCCTCACTGCCTGTGAAATGCTCTCTGAAGATTTACCTGAATGCAGATCATTCTTCAGAAATCAAAGCACGTGTGAACAAGCCCTTCGTGCTGCACCACTGAACTTCTTTCTCTTCTAGATTATGGGTCTTTATACTGCGGCCCATGGACTGGATGGGGCACTGTCCCTTCCACTGACAACAAAGACGGGGCTCTAATACTCCCACTGACACCAACATTGGGGTACTATTCCTCCCACTGACACCAGAGATTGGAATTAATTCTTCAACTGACACCAAGGATGGGGCACCATTCCTCTCACTGACACCAATAATAGGGAATCATTCCTCCCATTGACACCAATAATAGGGAATCATTCCTCCCACTGACACCAATAATGAGACAATATTCTTCCCACAAAACACCAATAACGGGACACTATTCCTCCCACTGATACCAATGATGGGGCACTATTCCTCCCACTGATACCAATGATGGGGCACTATTCCTCCCACTGACACCAATGATGGGACACTAATTCTCCCACTGATACCAATGATGGGGCACTATTCCTCCCACTGATACCAATGATGGAGCACTATTCCTCCCACTGACACCAATGATGGGGCACTAATTCTCCCACTGACACCAGTGATGGGGTACTATTCCTCCCACTGATACCAATGATGGGCCACTATTCCTCCCACTGATACCAATGATGGGGCACTATTCCTCCCACTGACACCAATGATGGGGCACTATTCTTCCCACTGACTCCAGTGATGGGGTACTATTCCTCCTACTGATACCAATGATGGGCCACTATTCCTCCCACTGATACCAATGATGGGACACTATTCTTCCCACTGACTCCAGTGATGGGGTACTATTCCTCCTACTGATACCAATGATGGGCCACTATTCCTCCCACTGATACCAATGATGGGGCACTATTTCTCATACTGCAACCAATGACGGGGCACTATTCCTCCCACTGACTCCAATGATGGGACACTATTCCTCCCACTGACTCCAATGATGGGACACTATACCTCCCACTGACACTAATGATGGGACACTATTCCTCCCAATGACACCAATGATGGGGCACTATTCCTCCCACTGATACCAATGATGGGGCACCATTCCTCCCACTGACACCAATGATGGGGCACCATTCCTCCCACTGACACCAATGATGGGGCACTATTCCTCCCACTGATACCAATGATGGAGCACTATTCCTCCCACTGATACCAATGATGGGGCACTATTCCTCCCACTGATACCAATGATGGGGCACCATTCCTCCCACTGACACCAATGATGGGGAACTATTCCTCCCACTGACACCAATGATGAGGCACTATTCCTCCCACTGATACCAATCATGGGGCACTATTCCTCCCAGTGACACCAATGATGGGGCACTATTCCTCCACTGATACCAATGATGGGGCACTATTCCTCCCAGTGACACCAGTAATGGGGCACTATTCCTACCACTGACACCAATGATGTAAGTTTTTTTTTTTTTTTACTCTCACTGACCATCAAGCCGATGGCACTGTTTACTCTGACTGATGCCATTTTCTGCTCCCACTGGCCACAGTCTGATCCCGCCTAGGGTTTGAAGAGCAGTAAACTGGCCCTTTGTTTCGAATGTTTGGAGACCCTTGGTCTAGATAATAATCATGTTGCGCTCCCCGGGCACTGACAGCGGTGCTGGATTCTGCATGTGCACAGATGTGTGGCAGGACTTTTGAGATCTGCGGCATTTCTGTGCATGTACACGGGTATGAGGTCATAGATCTCAGGATGCCTACACACGTGCGAGGAACCTCCGTACATGCGCAAATATGCTGCAAGTTTCTGCTGGGTCCCGAAGGCCGCTCCCTTTGGTACATCTGCGCATAAGCCGTTTTTTAAAAAAATGGTGACACAAGGAGGCGGAGCAAAATAACGAGAGACTGAATTTAACAATTTTGACTATTGTTTAATGAAAAGCAAAGAAAAATAAATAAATATGTACAGTTCTGAAAAAAACAGACATAAAAGTAAAATAAATGAGTTGTAAAGTGAAACAATACCTACAGTAAGTACAATCCACCTGGTCTGCGGTACTATGCAGAGTTCTGATTACTTGAAGACTAATGCAGGCCATAGATGGTTCGTTTATCGGCCGATTTTTTTGTCCGAAAACCGAAACATCGGTCGTTCTGTTGCCACCAATGATTGTGAAAATCGTCCGTTTTTCACATATTTTCCAGCATGACCGATAAAAGAAATGAGGAGGAACCGCGAAAATTGGCCGATGCCATTGCCCCACTAACAGTGCGAAAATTGGCCGATTATTCTTTCGGACGAAAAATCGGACGATAAACGAACCATCTGTGGCCTGCATAAGTTCAATATGATCTAAAAAAAAGTCACTGGCTCTCTTAAAAAAAAAAAAAAAAAAAAAAAATCCATGGAGCTGTTTGACCTGTAAAACCACATGTACTGTACACCTGATGTGTGTGAATGAGGGCAAAAACAATTGTTTTTAGGCTATTCTCTCGCCAGGTCGAATGTTATACATGAATAAGAATAGAGGAAGATGCCACATTTTGGCCACTAGATGGAGCTGATGAGCATAGCAAATAAGTTTCTTTTTCCTATGATCAATAGCTCCATCTAGTGGCCGTAATGTGGTATTTTCCTGATTCACTGACCTGGAAAGAAACCGCCTAAACTCAATTGTTTTTGCCCTTCTTCACACAGAACAAATGTACATACTGCATAGTTTCACAGAACTAATAGCGCTGCACATTTTTATACATACACTCCTTAGTATCCCTTAATAGTTGTGACAGTAGCATAGCTGCCAGATGCTAGTGCACCCACCTTCTCTTGCCAGGGAGGGTGGTATAGAGCGCCCCACCCAGCAAAAGGTTTGAGGGATGAGTTGTGGATGTGTTGCAATGTTTTATATTGCCTAGCATACATACCTTTTATTGCCAGCTATTCTGCGCACATCTATATTTCCATATGACAAGGTTTCACAGTCTTCATACCAGCCTATTATTTATCAGAATGAAATTATGATTTGTTAGATACCAAATATGATACGTTCACGGCATATCTTTGTTCTAGGGCACGGCTGTCAAACTGGCGGCCGCTCCAGCTGTTGCCAAACTACAAGTCCCATGAGGCATTGCAAGATTGGCAGTTACAAGCGTGACTCCCAAAGGCAGAGGCATGATGGGACTTGTAGTTTCACAACAGCCAGTTTGACACCCCTGTTCTAGGGGGTCTAATGTTTCCTACTAGCCTTCTGGACTTTAGTCTCTACATTTGTGTAACAACTTTTAGGAAGGTAACTCTATTCAAGTAGGAATTATGGAATGGTATAAAGTTTGAAGCTGGGAGTCCAGCTATTGGTCAGCATAGATCAATACGCCAGACTCACAAATTCTTAAACTGCGCGCCAGGCCCCGTGCTAGTTAGGGTTTATGAAGCCAGGAATTCTTTGTGGGAGACTTGTGGTGCCGCTCAAGGCTCAGTACAGGTAAAAGTCACCCCACCGGCAGAGGAAGAAGAGGGGAGCACCTTTCCCAGGTTATTCCACAGAGGCCTCTGCGACCAGGGGCCCGGGGTCAATAGGGGCCCCCATGAAATGCCCCTGCTACCTTTTTTTATAGGCTTTTTTGAGTGTGGGCAAGGACACAGGGGCCCCATGATCCCCTGTTGCCTGGGGGCCCCATGAGTTGTCAGTCCGCCCCTGGTAGGTTCAAATCAGGGGCGGACTGACCATTTGGAAACTTGGGCACTGCCGAGGGCCTGGGGTCAGTAGGGGGCCCCTTGAGATGCCCCTGCTACCTTTTTTTATAGGCTTTTTTGAGTGTGGGCAAGGACACAGGGGCCCCATGATCCCCTATTGCCCGGGGGCCCCATGAGCTGTCAGTCCGCCCCTGGTAGGTTCACACCAGGGGCGGACTGACCATTTGGAAACTCGGGCACTGCCTGAGGGCCTGCAGTCAGTAGGGGGCCCCATGAGATGCCCCTGGTACCTTTTTCATAGGCTTTTTTGAGTGTGGGCAAGGACACAGGGGCCCCATGATCCCCTGTTGCCCGGGGGCCCCATGAGTTGTCAGTCCACCCCTGGTAGGTTCAAACCAGGGGCGGACTGACCATTTGGAAACTCGGGCACTGCCCGAGGGCCTGGGGTCAGTAGGGGGCCCCATGAGATGCCCCTGGTACCTTTTTCATAGGCTTTTTTGAATTTGGGCAAGGACACAGGGGCCCCATGATCCCCTGTTGCCCAGGGGCCCCATGAGTTGTCAGTCCGCCCCTGTCTGCGACCAAGGCCCAATGAGTGGGGCAAAACGCGTCAGTGGCCATGGCTGGAGCGGCGGCTGAGGCCATCTACAACATGCCATCATTGTTTGACTGCGGGGATTGGTTATGAGCGGCGTCCGCTTCTTCATATGCCATGAATTCCTTGGTTGCTTAGCACACACAGGAGGTTTTAATTTGTCCTTCCTATTAATTATTGGCATTGTGTTTAGAACCACTTCCCCATTCTCTCGCACAGCTTGGGGCTGCATTAATTTTATTATTTCGGGCTTTTTTTCAGGCTTTTTTTCTGTTGTTTTTACATGTTGATCCTGGCAGTAACACACTTCCTGTCGTGGAGTGACAACGCTCACTCGCTGCACTATTTCTGTGAAGGATCAGGGTTGTCACCCCAGGCTGCTCTGATCTAGACTGCAAACACCTCCTCCCAGGGGCGCACTGCCCATTTGAAAATTCGGGCACTGCCGAGGGCCCGGGGTCAGTACGGGGCTCCATGAGATGCCCCTGGTACCTTTTTCATAGGCTTTTTTGAGTTTGGGCAAGGACACAGGGGCCCCATGATCCCCTATTGCCCGGGGGCCCCATGAGTTGTCAGTCCGCCCCTGCCTCCTCCATTCTTCATCTCCAATAAACAGAGGGGGGGGTTTGTTTAGTTGTTAAGGGGTACAACGCACCCCGGGCATAGGCGTGTGTTTGCGTGATTTCCACATGTTCCCATGCATTGCCTGTAGGGCAGCCCATCCATTCCTTTGGCCTGCATACAGGCGGGAAATGTGCAAAAGAAGTCCTCAACACTTTTCCAAAAACATGTCACATACTAGCACATTATGAAAGACTTACCTTAGAACAAAGCCCCCCCAGCGTCACGCTGTCACCGCTGACCGGGCTTCCACCTTCACCTGGTCTTCTGCGCTGTTTGATTGGCCATGCCGCGATGACGTCACTCCTGCACACATGCTCTGTCCGCTGTTGCATAGAGCTCCGGCATTGGTATTCCGTTCCTTCGGTGCACAAGCGCCATGACGTCACCGGCTGCAGGGGCTCTGAATATTTCCTGGACGGTGCACATGTAGGAGATATTCCTTGTACCACCCATAGGTAAGCTTTGTTATACTCCTGCTAAAGGGTAGAGCGTTTCTGTGTGTCAGAAAAGCATGGGATTTTATGCGTGTTCCTGACATGCAAAAGTGTGAACTAGGGGCGGACTGACAACTCATGGGGCCCCCGGGCAACAGGGGATCATGGGGCCCCTGTGTCCTTGCCCAAATTCAAAAAAGCCTATGAAAAAGGTACCAGGGGCATCTCATGGGGCCCCCTACTGACCCCAGGCCCTCGGGCAGTGCCCGAGTTTCCAAATGGTCAGTCCGCCCCTGGTTTGAACCTACCAGGGGCGGACTGACAACTCATGGGGCCCCCGGGCAACAGGGGATCATGGTGCCCCTGTGTCCTTGCCCACATTCAAAAAAGCCTATGAAAAAGGTACCAGGGGCATCTCATGGGGCCCCCTACTGACTGCAGGCCCTCAGGCAGTGCCCGAGTTTCGAAATGGTCAGTCCGCCCCTGGTGTGAACCTACCAGGGGCGGACTGACAGCTCATGGGGCCCCCGGGCAATAGGGGATCATGGGGCCCCTGTGTCCTTGCCCAAACTCAAAAAAGCCTATGAAAAAGATACCAGGGGCATCTCAAGGGGCCCCCTACTGACCCCAGGCCCTCGGCAGTGCCCAAGTTTCCAAATGGTCAGTCCGCCCCTGGTTTGAACCTACCAGGGGTGGACTGACAACTCATGGGGCCCCCAGGCAACAGGGGATCATGGGGCCCCTGTGTCCTTGCCCACACTCAAAAAAGCCTATGAAAAAGGTACCAGGGGCATCTCATGGGGCCCCCTACTGACCCCAGGCCCTCGGGCAGTGCCAGAGTTTCCAAATGGTCAGTCCGCCCCTGGTGTGAACCTACCTTACAGAAGAGAGCTGGAAAAGCCAGTAACATTGATACTTCAGCTCAGCTCACAGGAAGTTACAAAAGGCACTAGATTACTGGCAGGATCAACCAGAAATATTCTGTACCAGGGGCGGACTGACCATTTGGAAACTCGGGCACTGCCCGAGGACCCGGGGTCAGTAGGGGGCCCCATGAGATACCCCTGGTACCTTTTTCATAGGCCTTTTTGAGTGTGGGCAAGGACACAGGGGCCCCATGATCCCCTATTGCCCGGGGGCCCCATGAGTTGTCAGTCCACCCCCGTTCTGTACTGGCAGAAAATTGACTTACTGATAGGGTCACCTATAAGGAAAAAAGCCTGAAAAAGAGAAAACTAATGCAGCAAGTACATCTAAGGACCGGTGAGTTGCAATAAGTTACATTTTTATTTTGGGGTTTAGATACTTTAACATGTTACAAAAATTGTAACAAAAAAAAAAAAGTCACCATCTTACAGCTCTGAATACATATATATGCACTTTCAGGAGATTTGCAATAATAGCCTTTTACACAAATATTTGTAGATGATATATATTCTTTTTTTTTTCATATCTGAGAACTACTGTATGGTGATATCTGCTGATCATAACCCGCAATAGGATATTATGCTGAAGGGTCTAAATAAAGAGTAATACTATTACCCCAAACTGTCTGAATGTATTATTTCTTGCCTTTTACATACAAAATACATTCTTTTGGACTCGTTTTATTATAATACACTCTAGCTCAGGGGTGCTCAACCTTTGAGGAGCGAGGGCCACTTGGTTACCGGTCGCGGGCCACAATGAAATGAAATGGTTTAGAATTTACAATTTTTTTTATTTTGAAAATCATAAGGGCTTGTCTTTGACTTTAACACACACATGTGAACCTATTATTATTATTATACAGGATTTATGGCGCCAATAGTTTGCTCAGCACTTTACAATATAATGGGAGACAATACAGCAACAATACAGTTCAATACAAGAGGGATAGGAGGGCCCTGATCCTGGGAGCTTACAATCTAAGAGGGAGGGGCTAGTGGTACAAAAGGTAGTAACTGTGGGGGATGGACTGGGAGGAGGAGTAGAAGATTCCATTATTAACTGAGGGCGGGATAGGCTTCCCTGAAGAGAGAGGTTTTCAGAGATCACCTAAAAGTGGGCAGAGTAGGCGATAGTCTGATAAATTGGGGTAGAGAGTTCCAGAGGATGGGGGAGGCTCTGGAGATGAGCATGGGAGGAAGAGACAAGGGAGCTAGAGTACAGGAGGTCGTGCGAGGAGCGGAGAGGACGGTTTGGGTGATGTTTGGAGATAAGATTGGTGATGTAATTTGGGGCGGAGTTATAAATGGCTTTATACGTTATTGTTAATGTTTTTAATTTTATTCGTTGGGCAATGGGAAGCCAGTGGAGGGATTGGCAGAGAGGGATGGAGGACACTGAGTGGAGGCCAGTGGAGGGATTGGCAGAGAGGGATGGAGGACACTGAGTGGAGGCCAGTGGAGGGATTGGCAGAGAGGGGTGGAGGACACTGAGTGGAGGCCAGTGGAGGGATTGGCAGAGAGGGATGGAGGACACTGAGTGGAGGCCAGTGGAGGGATTGGCAGAGAGGGGTGGAGGACACTGAGTGGAGGCCAGTGGAGGGATTGGCAGAGAGGGGTGGAGGACACTGAGTGGAGGTCAGTGGAGGGATCGGCAGAGAGGGATGGAGGACACTGAGTGGAGGTCAGTGGAGGGATCGGCAGAGAAGGATGGAGGACACTGAGTGGAGGTCAGTGGAGGGATCGGCAGAGAAGGATGGAGGACACTGAGTGGAGGTCAGTGGAGGGATTGGCAGAGAAGGATGGAGGACACTTAGTGGAGGTCAGTGGAGGGATTGGCAGAGAGGGATGGAGGACACTGAGTGGAGGGATTGGCAGAGAGGGGTGGAGGACACTGAGTGGAGGGAAGTGGAGGGATTGGCAGAGAGGGGTGGAGGACACTGAGTGGAGGTCAGTGGAGGGATTGGCAGAGAGGGGTGGAGGACACTGAGTGGAGGTCAGTGGAGGGATTGGCATAGACGGATGGCAGATATGGAACGGTTAGTAAGGTGGCTCTGCTGAACCCTCACCCAGTAGTACCCCCAGCTCTGCTGACCCCTCACTTAGTAGTAGCCCAAGCTCTGCTGACCCCTCACTCAGTAGTAACCCCCAGCTCTGCTGATCCCTTACTCAGTAGTAACCCCCAGCTCTGCTGATCCTTCATTCAGTAGTACCCCCAGCTCTGCTGATCCCGCACTCAGTAGTAACCCCCAGCTCTGCTGATCCTTCATTCAGTAGAACCCCCAGCTCTGCTGATTCCTCACTCAGTAGTAACCCCCAGCTCTGCTGATCCTTCATTCAGTATTACCCCCAGCTCTGCTGACCCCTCACTCAGTAGTACCCTCAGCTCTGCTGACACCTCACTCAGTAGTACCCCCAGCTCTGCTGACCCCTCACTCAGTAGTACCCCCAGCTCTGCTGATCCCCCACTCAGTAGTACCCCCAGCTCTGCTGACACCTCACTCAGTAGTACCCCCAGCTCTGCTGATCCCTCACTCAGTAGTAACCCCCAGCTCTGCTGACTCCTCACTCAGTAGTACCCCCAGCTCTGCTGACCCCACACTCAGTAGTACAACCAGCTCTGCTGACCCCTCACTCAGTAGTAACCCACAGCTCTGCTGCACTATACAGCCCACCCCTGTGTTGTTTCTCCTCTAGAATGGAAAGAAAGATACATTGTATCTTTGTCTCCTTGCTAGAGGAGAAAAAATGTAAACCAAGAAAATGTAAAAAAAAAAATAGCTAGCTCAAAGTTTGAACAGTGTCAGGGTGGAAGGTCAGGGTCAAGATCAGTGTGCTTTAGGTAGAATTAAAAAAAGAAAAGAAAAACATGTTTAAATTGAGTATCAGGCTGGGTTCACACTAATGCGGTGCGGTACATTGCATGTGATTCGCAGAGGAACCGCACCACATTCCTGTACACATCACATGTGATTTGTGTGCGGTGCGATCGGAGCCGTACATTTTGTATGGCTCAAATTGCACCACACCCGCACCAAAAACATGCAGGACCCTTTTTTGGGTCCGCACTACAATCGGATTGCATGGGTATTCACACCCAGGGGTGGACTGACCATTTGGGAACTCGGGCACTGCCCGAGGGCCCGGGGTCAGTAGGGGGCCCCAAGAGATGCCCCTGGTACCTTTCGTAGGCTTTTTTGGGTGTGGTTTGAGTGTGAGCAAGGACACAGGGGCCCCGTGATCCCCTATTGCAGGGGGCCCCATGAGTTGTCAGTCAGCCCCTGTTCACACCTATGCGATCTGATTCTGCACATCGCACTGCATTTTGCAGACCAATTTCGGGGCTTTGTTAACATACACACCCGCAGCAGTTCTCATGAACGAAATTTGAGGGGTAAATGGTTTGCTTTGAGGGGGGATTTGGGGAGGGAGATGACTTGTGTTAGGAGGGGGTAAATTGGGGAGGGAGAGGATTTGTGTTACGAGGGGGGGAAAAAGGGGAGGGAGAGGATTTGTGTTTGAGGGAAAAATTTGGGGAGGGAGAGGATCTGAGATGGGATTTGGGGAGGGAGAGTATTTGTGATGGGAGAGGGGAATTTATGCTCAGAGGGGAAATTTGAGGGGTAAATGATTTGTGCTAGGAGGGTGGATTTTTAGAGGGGAGAGGATCTGTGTTAGGGGGGATTTTGAGAGGGAGAGGATGTGAGCTGGAAGGGCTTAGGGAGGGAGAGGATTTGTGCTAGGAGGGGGGGATATGGCGAAAAAGGATTTGTGTTAGGAGGGGGGATTTGGGGAGGGAGAGGATTTGTGCTGGGGAGGAAATTGGGAAGGGATAGGATTTGTGCTGGGGAAGATATTAGGGAGGGAGAAGATTTGAGCTGGGGTGGGGGGATTGGGGAGGGAGAGGATTTGTGCTAGGAGGGGGGATTTTGGGAGGGATAGTATTTGTGCTGGGAGGGGGGATTTGGGGAGGGAGACTGTTTGTGCTGGGAGAAGGGAATTTATGCTCAGATGCTCAAAGGGGAAATTTGAGGGGTAAAGGATTTGTGCTAGGAGGGTGGATTTTTAGAGGGGAGAGGATTTGTGTTAGGGGGGATTTTGGGAGGGAGAGGATGTGAGCTGGAAGGGGTGGGGAGTTAGGGAGGGAGAGGATTTGTGCTAGGAGGGGGGGATTTGGGGAGGGAGAGTATTTGTGTTGGAGGGATTTTGGGAGGGAGAGTATTTGTGCTGGGAGGGGGGATTTGGGGAGGGAGAGTATTTGTGCTGGAGGGGATTTGGGGAGGGAGAGTATTTGTGCTGGGAGGGGGGATTTGGGAAGGGAGAGTATTTGTGCTGGGAGGGGGGATTTGGGAAGGGAGAGTGTTTGTGCTGGGAGAGGGGAATTTATGCTCAGATGCTCAGAGGGGAAATTTGAGGGGTAAATGATTTGTGCTAGGAGGGTGGATTTTTAGAGGGGAGAGGATCTGTGTTAGGGGGGATTTTGAGAGGGAGAGGATGTGAGCTGGAAGGGCTTAGGGAGGGAGAGGATTTGTGCTAGGAGGGGGGGATATGGCGAAAGAGGATTTGTGTTAGGAGGGGGGATTTGGGGAGGGAGAGGATTTGTGCTGGGGAGGAAATTGGGAAGGGATAGGATTTGTGCTGGGGAAGATATTAGGGAGGGAGAAGATTTGAGCTGGGGTGGGGGGATTGGGGAGGGAGAGGATTTGTGCTAGGAGGGGGGATTTTGGGAGGGAGAGTATTTGTGCTGGGAGGGAGACTGTTTGTGCTGGGAGAAGGGAATTTATGCTCAGATGCTCAAAGGGGAAATTTGAGGGGTAAAGGATTTGTGCTAGGAGGGTGGATTTTTAGAGGGGAGAGGATTTGTGTTAGGGGGGATTTTGGGAGGGAGAGGATGTGAGCTGGAAGGGGTGGGGAGTTAGGGAGGGAGAGGATTTGTGCTAGGAGGGGGGGATTTGGGGAGGGAGAGTATTTGTGTTGGAGGGATTTTGGGAGGGAGAGTATTTGTGCTGGGAGGGGGGATTTGGGGAGGGAGAGTATTTGTGCTGGAGGGGATTTGGGGAGGGAGAGTATTTGTGCTGGGAGGGGGGATTTGGGAAGGGAGAGTATTTGTGCTGGGAGGGGGGATTTGGGAAGGGAGAGTGTTTGTGCTGGGAGAGGGGAATTTATGCTCAGATGCTCAGAGGGGAAATTTGAGGGGTAAAGGATTTGTGCTAGGAGGGTGGATTTTTAGAGGGGAGAGGAGGGAGGGAGGGTGAGGATTTGTGCTAGGAGGGGGGATTTGAAGAAAGAGGATTTGTGTTAGGAGGGGGGATTTGGGGAGGGAGAGAATTTGAGCTGGGGAAGAAATTAAGAAGGGAGTAAATTTGAGCTGGGGTGGGGGATTGGGGAGGGAGAGGATTTGTGCTAAGAGGGGGGATTGGGGAGAGAGAGAATTTGAGCTGGGAGAGGGGATTTGGGGTGGGAGAGTATTTGTGCGGGGGGGGTGGATTTGGGAAGGGGAATTTGGGGAGGGAGAGAATTTTTGCTGGTGGAGGATTGGGGAGGGAGAGAATTTGAGCTGGGAGGGGGATTTGTACTGGAAAAGGGGGAATTTTGGGGAGAGCTTTGGCTTGAAAAGGGAATTTATGCTTCGGGAGTAGGTGTGAATTTTTTTGAGGGGGAGGGAGGGATTTTTGCTGATACATAATGCTCATACATGTTTGGGAAGGGGGGGGGACAGGTGTTTGGCATCTTCATCCTGAGCTCTAGATGACCATGTCCCGGCACCGGCTACAATTCAAACTATTTGGGGCCAGTTTTCTTTTGATATTATAAAATGATCCGGAGATTTCCATTACCGTTTACCACTTAATGAAAGCCCAATTAGTCCTGAAAAGCCCTGCGATCTCCTCCACCCGGATACACACAGTAGTTGTGACGAAATGTACAATTTTACTAACACAGGTCAAAGCTGCTAATGCAGGCCATACACGGGTCAAATTCCAAACGATTTTTCGTCCGAAAATCGAAAACCGTCGTTGGCTCGGTAATCCGATGGCGCCATTAATGATTTCGAAAATCTGCCGAATGAGTCATAAAGTTCCCCCCATATAACAGGCGAAACTTCTGTTCCTTCCAGGTCACGACTCATGCTCATATTCTTTTCGCAAAAACGATCAAAGTCAAAAATTGAATCAAAAATCGGTCGTTTTTTCACGAATTTTCCAACATGCCCGATCACAGAAAAGGGGAGGAACCACAAAAATCGGCCGCACCCACTTACAGAGTGAAAATCGGCCGATTATTCTTAGGTCTGATTTTCAGATGAGAAATCGGTCGAATTTCGACCCATGTATGGCCGGCCTAAGCCGTGATCAGGCGCATGGATTTGTTTTACCTTCGTCACTAATGGGTTAAGCTTCATGCACTCAGCCACAAGAGGGCGCCCAGCGTGCAGAGAGTGTACATGGCCAGGGTGAGGGAGCCCCAGGCGTATCGCACAACCTCCGACGGGTGCGTACAGCCCTGGATGCAGGCATTCTGGGGGCTATTTACCAAAACTGCACGGTGCAAAATCTGGTGCAGCTCTGCATAGAAACCAATCGGCTTCCAGGATTTATTGCCAAAGCTTAATTGAACAAGCTGAAGATAGAAGCTGATTGGCTCTCGTGCAAAGCTGCGCCAGATTCTGAGTGCTCCGGTTTTAGTAAATCCCCCCCTCTGTGTCTAAGGTTGTATGCCCATGCGCAGGTTTATGCAAGTAGCACCGTAATCAGGGGCGGACTGACAACTCATGGGGCCCCCAGGCAATAGGGGATCATGGGGCCCCTGTGTCCTTACCCAAACTCAAAAAAGCCTATGAAAAAGGTACCAGGGGCAGCTCATGGGGCCCCTTACTGACCCCGGGCCCTAGGGCAGTGCCTGAGTTTCCAAATGGTCTGACCATTTCCCCTGACCGTAATCCATGTATAACCGTGTACAGCCATCAGCTGTGCGATACGCCTGCAGCCCCCTTATGCCGGCTATGTACTGTCTGTGCTCGCTGTTTGCCCTCTTGCATGAATCCATATGTCCTCAGTGTTGGTATGTTAGGGCCAATTACACTTCTGCTCTAACTTGGGCTCTCTCTGGGGGCACCAGGAGAAGAGGAGGAGCCAAGATGACTGATGGGGGACCCTAGAAGAGGAGGTTCAGGGTCGCTCTGTGCAAAACCATAGAACAGACCAGGCAAGTATAACATGCATATTATATTGAGGGGAAAAAAAAAAGATTTACAATCACTTTAGAATTGACTGAAATGTAAGGAAGACGAGATGCACTGCAGAGGCTTTTTTTTATTAGTTTCAAATGTGATAAAAGATTATTTACTGATGAATGATTGCCTGATTTATAAAACACACCTTGGCTGGGAAGATATTCTTGTTCATTCCCGGGTTCCAGCAAAATTCACCGACATCTCTTCTTCTATAGAAAATCACACTTTTCCATTTCATAACCTGTAAGATCCTCTATAGATACCTCCCCTGTATGGATCATGAATAGTTTCCTCCCCTGTATGGATCATCAATAGATTCCTCCCCTGTATGGATCATCAATAGATATCTCCCCTGTATGGATCATCAATAGATATCTCCCCTGTATGGATCATCAATAGATTCCTCCCCTGTATGGATCATCAATAGATTCCTCCCCTGTATGGATCATCAATAGATTCCTCCCCTGTATGGATCATCAATAGATACCTCCCCTGTATGGATCATCAATAGATTCCTCCCCTGTATGGATCATCAATAGATACCTCCACTGTATGGATCATCAATAGATTCCTCCCCTGTATGGATCATCAATAGATATCTCCCCTGTATGGATCATCAATAGATATCTCCCCTGTATGGATCATCAATAGATTCCTCCCCTGTATGGATCATCAATAGATTCCTCCCCTGTATGGATCATCAATAGATTCCTTCCCTGTATGGATCATCAATAGATTCCTCCCCTATATGGATCATCAATAGATACCTCCCCTGTATGGATCATCAATAGATACCTCCCCTGTATGGATCCTCTATAGATTCCTCCATGGTCTTCCCCTCCATGGATCCCCTGTATGGATCCTCTATAGATTCCTCCCATCCATGGATCCTCTATAGATTCCTCCCCTGTATAAATCCACTATAGATTCCTCTCCTATATGGATCCTCTATAGATCCCTCCCCTGTATG
Source organism: Staurois parvus (assembly GCF_062004578.1). Classification (NCBI taxonomy): domain Eukaryota; kingdom Metazoa; phylum Chordata; class Amphibia; order Anura; family Ranidae; genus Staurois; species Staurois parvus. The sequence continues at coordinate 69,352 of NW_028321024.1, forward strand.
GATCTTCTATATTGTATATACTTCACCTGTATGGATCCTCTATAGATTCTTCCCCTCCATGGATCCTCTATATATACTTCCCCTGTATGGATCCTCTATAGATTCCTCCCTTCCATGGATCCTCTATAGATTCCTCTCCTGTATGGATCATCAATAGATTCCTCCCCTGTATGGATCCTCTATAGATTCCTCCCCCTTATGGATCATCAAAAGATTCCTGCCATCCATGGATCCTCTATAGATTCCTCCCCTGTATGGATCATCAATAGATTCCAACCCTGCATGGATCCTTTATAGATTCCTACCCTGTATGGATCATCAATAGATTCCTCCCCTGTATGGATCTTCTATAGAGACTTCCCCTCCATGGATCCTCTATAGAATTTTCCCTGCCATGGATCCTCTATAGATTCCTCCCCTGTATGGATCCTCTATAGGTTCCTCCCCTGTATGGATCCTCTATAGATTCCTCCCCTGTATGGATCATCAATAGATTCCTCCCCTGTATGGATCCTCTATAGATTCTTCCCTTCCATAGATCCTCTATAGATTCCTCCCCTGTATGGATCCTCTATAGATTCCTCCCCTGTATGGATCATCAATAGATTCCTCCCCTGTATGGATCCTTTATATATATTTCCCCTGTATGGATCCTTTATAGATTCCTCCCATCCATGGATCTTCTATAGATTCCTCCCCTGTATGGATCTTCTATAGATTCCTCCCCTGTATGGATCCTTTATAGATTCCTGCCATCCATGGATCCCCTATAGATTCCTCCCCTGTATGGCTCATCAATAGATTCCTCCCCTGTATGGATCCTCTATAGATTCTTCCCCTCCATGGATCCTCTATATATACTTCCCCTGTATGGATTCTCTATAGATTCCTCCCATCCATGGATCCTCTATAGATTCCTCCCCTGTATGGATCTTCACTAGATTCCTCCCATCCATGGATCCTCTATAGATTCCTCCCCTGTATGGATCATCAATAGATTCCTCCCCTGTATGGATTCTCTATAGATTCTTCCCCTCCATGGATCCTCTATAGATTGCTCCCATCCATGGATGCTCTATAGATTCCTCCCCTGTATGGATCCTCTATAGATTCCTCCCCTGTATGGATCATCAATAGATTCCTCCCCGTATGGATCAATAGATTCCTCCCCTGTATGGATCCTCTATAGATTCTTCCCTTCCATTGATCCTCTATAGATTCCTCCCATCCATGGATACTCAATAGATTCCTCCCCTGTATGGATCCTCTATAGATTCCTCCCCTGTATAGATCATCAATAGATGTCTCCCCTGTATGGATTTTCTATAGAGTCCTCCCCTCCATGGATCCTCTATATATATTTCCCCTGTATGGATCCTCTATAGATTCCTCCCATCCATGGATCCTCTATAGATTCGTCCCCTGTATGGCTCATCAATAGATTCCTCCCCGTATGGATCCTCTATAGATTCTTCCCCTCCATGGATCCTCTATATATACTTCCCCTGTATACATACCTCCTCTCTATAGGTCCTCTATAGCTACCTCCCCTCCATAGATCTTCTATAGATACCTCCCTTTTATAAATCCTCTACACATACCCTCTCCATGGATCCTCTACAGATACCTCCTGTCAGTAGGTCCTCTATAGATACCTCCTCTCCATATATCCTCTATAGATACCTCTCCTCCATAGATCCTCTATAGATACCTCTCCTCCGTAGATCATCTATAGATACCTCCCCTCCGTAGATCCTCTATAGATACCTCCCCTCTGTAGATCCTCTATAGATATCTACCCTCCATGTATCCTTTATAGATACCTCCCCTCCATAGATCCAATGTAGACACCTTTCCTCCGTTGATCCTCTACAGATACCTACCCTCCATGGATCCTTTATAGATACCTCCCCTCCATAGATCCAATATAGATACCTCCCCTCTATAGATGCCTACCCTCTGTAGATCCTCTATAGATATCTACCCTCCATGGATCCTTTATAGTTTCCTCCCCTCCATAGATCCAATGTAGACACCTCCCCTCCGTAGATCCTCTATAGATACCTACCCTCCATGGATCCTTTATAGATACCTCCCCTCTATGGATCCTCTATAGATGCCTACCCTCCATTATTCCTCTTATCTTACCTCTCCTCCATAGATCCTTTATACATACCTCCTCTCTATAGGTCCTCTATAGCTACCTCCCCTCCATAGATCTTCTATAGATACCTCCCTTTTATAAATCCTCTACACATACCCTCTCCATGGATCCTCTACAGATACCTCCTGTCAGTAGGTCCTCTATAGATACCTCCCATCCGTAGATCCTCTATAGATACCTCCCCTCTGTAGATCCTCTATAGATATCTACCCTCCATGGATCCTTTATAGATACCTCCCCCTCCATAGATCCAATGTAGACACCTTTCCTCCGTAGATCCTCTATAGATACCTCCCCTCCATGGATCCTTTATAGATACCTCCCCTCTATAGATCCTCTATAGATGCCTACCCTCTGTAGATCCTCTATAGATATCTACCCTCCATGGATCCTTTATAGATACCTCCCCTCCATAGATCCAATTTAGACACCTTCCCTCCGTAGATCCTCTATAGATGCCTACCCTCTGTAGATCCTCTAGATATCTACCCTCCATGGATCCTTTATAGATACCTCCCCTCCATAGATCCAATTTAGACACCTTCCCTCCGTAGATCCTCTATAGATGCCTACCCTCTGTAGATCCTCTATAGATATCTACCCTCCATGGATCCTTTATAGATACCTCCCCTCTATAGATCCTCTACAGATGCCTACCCTCCATTATTCCTCTTATCTTACCTCTCCACCATAGATCCTTTATACATACCTCTCCTCCATAGATCCTTTATACATACCTCCACTCCATAGTTACTTCACTTCCACCGGCAGTGATCGTAGAAAAAAAAAAAAAACCTGACAGGCTGGTTGTACTGATGTGGATCGATAGATTGACTTCAGTACAACAAGCCTGCCCAAAGATGGATCAAAAATGTGATCGACCTATGGCCGACTTTAGTAACCCAAATCAGGAAAGCAGCCTAGGGTGACAACATCGCTCCTCTATAGATACAGTACATTAAGCGTTGTCACCCAAGGACAAGAATTGTGTTACTGGCAGGAAAGGGGAAAAAAAGCCTAGAAAAGAAAACAAATGCAGCTATCACATCTAAGGACTGGTAAGCTGCAAAAGAATACATTTTTGTCCTTGGGTTTGGATACGCTTTTACATTTTTTAAACACTGATACGTTGTATTTATTTTTGTCTGTTGGTTGAACTCGATGGACAGATCTCCTTCTAACTATATAACTACGTGAGAAACTTGGGAACTCAAAAGTTGTCCAATAAAAATTCATCATTTTTAGGACCCAGAATATTCATTTTGAAAGGAATTCTATTTTTTCCTGTGTTGTACACAGAATACTTTGAACATTTGGTCTCCATTGTGTAATGGGTGATTACATGGCGCTCACTAATGGAAACCTGTTATTTTCTGGCTATATCTGAGTCTGTGTAATTAAAGACATGTTAATGGTACCTCTAGAACATAGCATATAATTCAGTCTGATTTCCTCCAGGTGGGATTTAAATGTCATGGAGAAGTTTAAAAACTAAAACGTCTTGTCAAGCAGTGATGCCCCCAATCCTGGTGTCAAACCAGAAAACAATACGAATGTGCGCAGCGCTAGTACCTCCTAAGGTATAAGTGTGCAAAGTCCAAAATGATATATAACCAATAGTATATGCCATATATATCGCTCCAGTATCCAAACGCTCCACTGCTGGCTGTCACATCTGAGCCGGCAGGCGTGATGACGTCACTCCGCAAACTCCACCCATACGCGTTACGTCCCAGTGGTTGGAGACTTCATCAGAGGGTCTATTTATTATAGTGTACTTTTGTGTGCATATTTAACCACCTCCCGCCCGTCATTGGACTTTATGGCGGGCGGGAGGTGGTTAAATATGCACACAAAAGTACACTATAATAAATAGACCCTCTGATGAAGTCTCCAACCACTGGGACGTAACGCGTATAGGTGGAGTTTGCGGAGTGACGTCATCACGCCCGCCGGCTCAGATGGTGGTTCTCTTCTTCTGGGAGGATGTCATATGACGTCCTCCCAATCGAACTGTGCATGCGTGGCTCCCGGAGCGCGCAGCACGGCGATCGGCGGTGCACTGTGTCCCTCAGACACAGCGGATCACCGATCCACGGAAAGAGCCGAAGATGTCGGCTCGGTCATGTGATCAGCTGCGTCCAATCACAGCTGATCACATGTAAACAGGGTAATGCCGGTTATCGGCATTTCTCTCCTCTCGAGCTGTCACGCTGAGGAGAGGCATTCATCAGAGGGGACATGTACACTGATCATCAGGGCACCGATGATCAGTGTGCCCTGATGGTCAGTGTGGCCCCAGAAGTGCCACCTGTCAGTGTCCATCAGTGCCAGCTGTCAGTGCTGAACAGCGCCACGTGCCAGTGCCCATCAGTGCCACATCAATGCCAAATAGTGCCTACCAGTGCACATCAATGCCACATATCAGTGCCCTTCTGAGCTGCCTTTCAGTGTCACCCATCAGTGCCAGTCAGTGCCACCTATCAATGCCAATCAGTGCAACCTATCAGTGCCAGTCAGTGCCGCCTATCAGTGCCAGTCAGTGCCAGTCAGTGCCACCTAACAGTACCAGTCAGGGCCGCCTATCAGTGTGCATCAGTGCCACCTATCAGTGCCAGTCAGTGCCGCCTAACAGTGCCAGTCAGTTCCACCTATCAGTGTGCATCAGTGCCAGTCAGTGCCGCCTAACAGTGCCAGTCAGTGTCGCCTATCAGTGCCATATATCAGTGTCATGTATCAGTGCTGCCTTTCAGTGCCTATCAGTGATGCCTGTCAATGCCCATCAGTGCCACCTACCAGTGCCTCCTCATCAGTGCCCATCAGTGCCACCTATCAGTGTCCATCTCTGCAGCCTATCAGTGCCCATCACTGCAGCCTCATTAGCGCACATCAGTGAAGGATAAAAATCACTTATTTACAAAATTTTATAACAAAAACTAAGAAAAAAACTTTTTTTTTCAAAATTTTCAGCCGTTTTTGGTTTGTTTAAGAAAGATAAAAAACCCCAAGGTGATTAAATACCACCAAAATAAAGCTCTATCTGTCTCAAAAAAAGATAAAAATTTCATATGGGTACAGTGTTGCATGACCGCGCAATTGTCATTCAAAGTGTGACAGCGCTGAGAGCTGGAAATTGGCCTGGGCAGGAAGGGGGTGGAAGTGCCCTGTAGGCAGGAAGGGGGTAGAAGTGCCCTGTAGGCAGGAAGGGGGTAGAAGTGTCCTGTAGGCAGGAAGGGGGTAGAAGTGCCCGGTGGGCAGGAAGGGGGTAGAAGTGCCCTGTAAGCAGGAAGGGGGTAGAAGTGCCCGGGGGGCAGGAAGGGGGTAGAAGTGCCCTGTAGGCAGGAAGGGGGTAGAAGTGCCCTGTAAGCAGGAAGGGGGTAGAAGTGCCCGGTGGGCAGGAAGGGGGTAGAAGTGTCCTGTAGGCAGGAAGGGGGTAGAAGTGCCCGGTAGGCAGGAAGGGGGTAGAAGTGTCCGGTGGGCAGGAAGGGGGTAGAAGTGCCCTGTAGGCAGGAAGGGGGTAGAAGTGTCCTGTAGGCAGGAAGGGGGTAGAAGTGCCCTGTAGGCAGGAAGGGGGTAGAAGTGTCCGGTGGGCAGGAAGGGGGTAGAAGTGCCCTGTAGGCAGGAAGGGGGTAGAAGTGCCCGGTAGGCAGGAAGGGGGTAGAAGTGTCCTGTAGGCAGGAAGGGGGTAGAAGTGCCCGGTAGGCAGGAAGGGGGTAGAAGTGCCCTGTAGGCAGGAAGGGGGTAGAAGTGCCCGGTAGGCAGGAAGGGGGTAGAAGTGCCCTGTAGGCAGGAAGGGGGTAGAAGTGCCCTGTAGGCAGGAAGGGGGTAGAAGTGCCCGGTAGGCAGGAAGGGGGTAGAAGTGCCTGGTAGGCAGGAAGGGGGTAGAAGTGCCCGGTAGGCGAGGGGTTAAATAAGTAACACCCACATGTGGCGCTGAGCCTTCATGACTGAAAAAAACTGAAATCCTATGAATGAAAGGGGACAAGCCCTGGGGCTGAGGAAGAAAGCGCTAGATGATGCTGGGCATCCTCCCGCCAGGAATTTAATTGGGCTCTGACTGGCTGCAGCTTCTAATGCACGTTGTGAGAAGCTCCCAGTGTGCAGGGAAATCAGAGTAATCCATTTCAGTGCAGGAGATGAGCCGCTACAGCTGTGCAAGTCCGAAGGGATGTCCGGAGGTCAGATTTAACCTTTATGCTGCCCAACACATTTTTTTTACAGATATACAGATGTTTGGGCTCCGGTGGGAATCTGGATGCCAAAAATAGCAGGAAGTTGGACATGGGAGGAAATCCAAACATTTAATAAGCATGTACAGAACCATCATCATCGGGAAAAACAGCCTTTCAAGACGCGGCGACGGGCGCGGATGCAGCAATACATATTCAAATGATTAGAAAGATTAGAGGAGACGCGGCTGTTCAGTCTCCTATATGGAGACCTGGATGTGAATCATCATGACATGATAGGGCTCCATGTTAATTAACAATAATTAGAACTGTTCATTTCCAGACTTTGCCTTTGGACTGCAAAAAAAAAAATTCTAGCAGGCTCCCTATTACATTTGTTTTTAAGAGAAATACAATCAGCTCTGCAACTCTTAATAAAATAATCCCTGGTGATCCTGCCATGGAGGTCCTTGTTCAGGCACTTCCTGTTATAGGGTGACAACACTCTGTCCCTGTCTCCTAATTGTCCTGCTGTGTTGTCACATGCTCCCCCTCTGGTTGTGACTTGAAGTGAGTGTGCTGGACAGCGCCTCTGATAAGGGGGTAACAGCAGTCCTCCTGTATGGGGCCCAAGCTAGATAGTTGGGGGGGGGTCGGCAGTATGGGAAGGAGAGGGGGTGATCGGTGAAGCAGGGGGAATTTAGAGGAATTAACCCGCCTCACTGATCACCTTCCCTGTCTAGGATTCGGTTACCCCTGCTGCCCGCTAATTATTATTACTATTATACAGGATTTAGATTATTATTATTATTATACAGGATTTATATTATTATTATTATAATAATACAGGATTTATATTATTATTATTATTATTATTATACAGGATTTATATTATTATTATTATTATACAGGATTTAGATTATTATTATACAGGATTTATATTATTATTATTACACAGGATTTAGATTATTATTATTATTATACAGGATTTATATTATTATTATTGTTATTATACAGGATTTATATTATTATTATTATACAGGATTTATATTATTATTATTATACAGGATTTATATTATTATTATTATTATACAGGATTTATATTATTATTATTATTATACAGGATTTATATTATTTGTTTTTAAGAGAAATACAATCAACTCTTCAGCTCTTAATAAAATAATCCCTGGTGATCCTGCCATGGAGGTCCTTGTTCAGGCACTTCCTGTTATAGGGTGACAACGCTCTGTTCTTGTCTCCTAATTGTCCTGCTGTGTTGTCACATGCTCCCACTCTGGTTGTGACTTGAAGTGAGTGTGCTGGACAGTGCCTCTGATAAGGGGGTAACAGCAGTCCTCCTGTATGGGGCCCAATCTAGATAGCTGGGGGGGGGGGGGGGTCCCGGCAGTATGGGAAGGAGAGGGGGTGATCGGTAAAGCAGGGGGGAATTTAGAGGAATTGATCCCCTGGGTGTCCCTCCCGACAGCAGCTAAAAACTGCCTTCCCTTCCAACAGCTTTCAACTGCTGCAGGGAGAAACACACCGGGGATAGGTCCCTGTAATTGCCCCCCCACCTCACTGATCACCTTCCCTGTCCAGAATTCGGTTCCCCCTGCTGCCCGCTAATTATTATTACTATTATACAGGATTTATATTAATATTATTATTATACAGGATTTATATTATTATTATAATAATACAGGATTTATATTATTATTTTTATTATACAGGATATATATTATTATTATTAATATTATTATTACTATTATACAGGATTTATATTATTATTATTATAATACAGGATTTATATTATTATTATACAGGATTTATATTATTATTATTATTATTATATAGGATTTATATTATTATTATTACTACACAGGATTTATATTATTATTATTATACAGGATTTATATACATTATTATTATTATACAGGATTTATATAGCACCAACAGTTTGCTCAGCACTTTACAATATAACGGGAGACAATACAGCAACAATACAGTTCAATACAAGAGGGTTAGGAGGGCCCTGATCCCGGGAGCTTACAATCTAAGAGCCCGCTAATAATGATTTTAGTGTATTCTTAACGAAAATATTTATTATTTATTTCAGGTACTTATATAGCGCCGTCAATGTACACAGAACTTTACATATATATTGTACATTCACATCAGTCCCCGCCCCCGAGAAGCGTACAATCTAAGTTCCCTAACTCACATTCATACATACACATACTAAGGACAATTTAGACAGGAGCCAATTCAATTCAATTCACCTACCAGCATGTCTTTGAAGTGTGGGAGGAAACCGGAGTACCTGGAGGAAACTCACGCAGGCACAGGGAGAACATGCAAACTCCAGGCAGGTGGTGCCGTGGCTGGGATTCGAACCAATGACCCGAGTACTGCCAGGGGGAAGTGCTAACCAATTAGCCACTGTGCTGCCGATGAAATATCATCTCCTAGACTGAAAGCTCCAAGGAGCAGGGCCCTCGAACCCCTCGTGTATTGTATTGTTACTGTATTGTCTCATGTACTGCCCCCCACTATAATGTACAGCGCTGAGCAAATTTTTTGGCGCTATATAAATACTGTATAATAATAATTTTCGGGGGGGCTGTCAGATCGGCTGTACAGGGCCCCGTGGTTTCTAACAGTGCTGGATGGATTGTTTCCATAAATAAAACATTCATTAGACGAATGTCAGGAGCATTCATGCAGCCCAGACCAAATGTCCCCCTATTGTTTGTAATAGAATAATTCCTGTATCGTCAGCTCCATCTAGTGGCCAAAATATGTTTTTTTTTTTTTCATTCTTCAATTTTTTAAATACACTAGTACAGTATGTCAGTTCTCGACTCCGATGTCTTTGATTCTTGTATTTTATTGGTTTAGAGGTCTCATTGCCAAGATTTGTGGGGTTTTATTATAAAACATTCATTAGACGAATGTCAGGAGCAGGGGCGGACTGACCATTTGCACTGCCCGAGGGCCCGGGGTCAGTAGGGGGCCCCATGAGATGCCCCTGGTACCTTTTTCATAGGCTTTTTTGAGTTTGGGCAAGGACACAGGGGCCCCATGATCCCCTATTGCCCGGGTGCCCCATGAGTTGTCAGTCCGCCCCTGGTCAGGAGCATTCATGCAACCCGGACGAAATGTCCCGTATTGTTTGTAATAGAATAATTCCTTTATCGACAGCTCCATCTAGAGGCCAAAATATGGTATTTTAAAAAACTTATTCAATGAGAAAATATATCGCATTTTGACCTCTGGATGGAGCTGTAGTTTTTGGTTCAGAGGTCTCATTGCCAGGACTGGATGGATTGTTTTTCGGCAATGAAAATCTGTCAGGGCTTTAACCCGTCCCTACTCAGTCCAAAATTTAATATACTAGTTCAGTATGTCAGTTCTCAAAGCCGACGTCTTAAAATCTTGTATTTCTTTGGTTCGGAGGTCTCATTGCCGAGACTTAGGGGGTCTATTTATAAAACATTCATTAGACAAATGTCAGGGGCATATGTACAACCTGGTAGAAATATTCCCGTATTTTCTCTAATAGACTAGTTCCTGTATCATCAGCTCCATCTAATGGCCAAAATGTGGTATAGCTTTCTGAAATGCCTCAATGAGCAACAAAAATAAAAAAATATTTTGACCACTAGATGGAGCTGTAGTTTTTGGTTGAGAGGTTTCATTGCCAGGACTTAGGGGGTCTATTTATCAAACATTCATTGGGCGAATGTCAGAAGAATTCGTGCAGGCTGGACGAAATGTCCCGTATTTTCTGTGATAGAATCATTCCTGTATCGTCGGCTCCATCTACTGGCCAAATTATGGTATTGTTTTGTAAATGCTTCATTGAGAAAATATAGCGCATTTTGACCTCTAGATGGAGCTGTAGTTTTTGGTTCAGAGGTCTCATTACCAGGACATATGGGGTCTTTTTATAAGACATTCATTAGATGAATGTCAGGAGCATTCGTGCAACCTGCAGGAAATGTCCCGTATTTTCTATGATAGAGTCATTCCTGTATCATCAGCTCCATCCAGTGGCCAAAATGCGGTATTGTTTTTTTTGTTTTTTTTTAAATACCTCAGTAGGAAATATATAGAATTTTTCCCCCGAGAGGTAGCTGATGATATAGGAATTAATCTATTACCAAAAATACAGGGAAATTTCGTCCAGGTTGCATGAAATGCTTCTGACATTCGTCAAAAAATGTTTTATAAAAAATGCCAACCTTCAACTGAACTCCAGGCAGACAGCTAAATACACACATGTCTATATAAAAAATTCACCGCGTGGCTGCCTTCAACATATGCAAAGGCACAGCAAATGATTACGGTATTATTATCTCCTATGGTCGTCAGCGCCATCTAGCAATCATATAATGCATTACTTTTTTTTTAAATATTTAAATTTAAATACATTTTGACCACTAGATGGAGCTGAAGATCACAGGAGATGACTATATTACAAACAATATGGCCCCCTTCACAGGGGAGTTCCGTATGTCCATTTACGGATGAAAAACAGACACCCATGTATTTCTATGGACTAGCGGATGTAAACGGATGATAATTTGTTTACATCCATTAATGTTCACATCCGTTGACATCCATTTTTTTAATGGAAGAAAACCCTATTTTTCTTCCGTTGAAAAAAAAATGGAACGGACAAAAACGGATGTAAACAGACAAAAATGGATGTAAACGGCTGAAAAAGAAATGTAAATGGACAAAAATGGATGTAAACAGACAAAAAACAAATGTAAATGGACAAAAAAAGATGGAAATAGAGGAAAAAACGGATGTAAACAGACAAAAATGGATGTAAACGGATGAAAAACAAATGTAAATGGACAAAAATGGATGTAAACGGATGAAAAACAAATGTAAATGGACAAAAACAGATGGAAATAGATGAAAAACGGATGTAAACAGACAAAAATGGATGTAAACGGATGAAAAACAAATGTAAATGGACAAAAACAGATGGAAATAGATGAAAAACGGACGTAAACAGACAAAAATGGATGTAAACGGACGAAAAACAAATGTAAATGGATGAAAAGCGGATGTAAACAGATGAAAAAAAAACGGATGTAAACTGATGAAAAACTGATGTGAACTAATCCTTTTTTCTTGGAAAAAACATGACTGAACTGATGAAAAAAGCAGAACATTCTCGTGAAAGGGGCCTTTTTTTCTTTTGTTAAAAAACCCCGGAACAGACGAAAAATTTTAAACCGGATATAAATGGACAAAAATGGATGTAAATGGACAAGGATGTCCAAGGATGTAAACGGATGAAAAACAAATGTAAATGGACAAAACGGATGTAAACGGACAAAAACCAAATGTAAATGGACAAAAACAGATGAAAACCGGATGTAAATGGACAAAAATGGATGTAAACGGATGAAAAACAAATGAAAACGGACAAAAATGGATGTATGCAGACAAAAACAAATGTAAATGGACAAAAACGGATGTAAACAGAGGAAAAACAAATGTAAATGGACAAAAACGGATTGGAAATGGATGAAAAACGGATGTAAACACATAAAAAAAAAAAACGGATGTAAACTGATGAAAAACTGATGTGAACTAATCCTTTTTTCTTGGAAAAAACGTGATTGAACTTATGAAAAAAGTAGAACATTCGTGTGAAAGGGGCCCATTTTTTCTTTCGTTAAAAAACCCCGGAATAGACTAAATCGGATGTAAATGGACAAAAATGGATGTAAACCAGATGTAAATGGACAAAACCGAATGTAAATGGACAAAAACGGATGTAAACAGATGAAAAACAAATATAAACGGACAAAAATGGATGTAAACGGACAAAAAACTAATGTAAATGGACAAAAACGGATGGAAATGGATGAAAAATGGATGTAAACAGAGGAAAAAAAAATGGATGTAAACTGATGAAAAACTGATGTGAACTAATCCCTTTTTCTTGGAAAAAAACGTGATTTAGCTGATGAAAAAAACAGAATGCCCGTGTGAAAGGGGCCTTTTCTTCTGTCGTTAACAAAAACGGAACGGATGGAAAACGGATGTAAGTGGACAAAAATGGCTGTAAACTGACAAAAACAGATTAAAACAGATGTAAACTGACTAAAACGGATGTAAATGGATGAAAAACAGATGTAAACTGAAAAAAAAAACGGATGAAAAACGGATGTAAACAGATAAAAATGGACAAAAAACTGATGAAAACAGATGTAAATGGATGAAAAACGGATGTAAACAGATGAAAAAAATGGATCAAAAACAGATGTAAACTGATGAAAAAACGGATAAAAAATTGATGTAAACTGATGAAAAATGGATGTAAACTGATGAAAAACTTATGTGAACTGATCTGTTTTTTTTCTTGGAAAAAACATGATTGAACTGATGAAAAAAATGGATGCCCATGTGAAAAGTGCCTTTTTTTCTTCCGTTAAAAAAAACAGAATGGATGAAAAACGGATGTAAATGGACAAAAACGGACAAAAAACAGATGAAAACGGATAAAAAACAGGTGTAAACAGATGAGAACTGATAAAAAACAGATGTAAACAGATGAAAAATGGATGTAAACGGACAAAAACAGATGTAAACAGATGAAAAACGGATGTAAACAGACAAAAACAGATGAAAACGGATAAAAAACTGCTGAAAAACGGATGTAAACAGATGAAAAACGGATGTAAACTGTACCTTTGTTCTTGGAAAAAACGTGACTGAACTGATTAAAAAAATGGAATGCTGGTGTGCAGGCCGTATGGCAATGGTTGGTTGCGCCCGGATGAAGACATTTTCTTTAATACATAGACCCATAAATATTGCTTTATAAAGTGCCTGAAATGGTATTGCTCTCTGAGTTTGGAGCCACCAGCCTCTAGCTCGCACTGTACCGCTTCCCTGAACTTCCATGCTTTCACTACTACAAGAAAAAAAGCCCCTGAAGCCCACCTCCAGAGTTACAAGTCCCATAATTCCAAGCACCACCACCCTCGTGCTCCCTGCCCAGTCCTGTTGGTGAAGGCTCCTGTGGGACTTTGGCTCTGATGGACCATGTAAGGCAGTGGAGCCACCTGAGAAGAAGAGGACATCTGCGGTGGGGATCTGTAGGCCAGAACCTCTAAGGAAGGAGCAGCAGCAAACAGTATGAATGATGAGATAAGCTATCATAAATGATATTAATTTTTTATTGGATCTATTAACACTTCAGGGGCTCGTTTACAGTTGCTGCAAAGTTTGGCATTGGACAACCTTTTTTAGAGCACTCTGAATGCCAATCAAAGCCCATGTCACTAAATAAAATGGTAAGCAGTCCTGTTCTCCCGTTGTGTTTGCTTTGCCTCAAAAATGATGCCGCATGTCGCTTTCTTGGTGCTTCGAAGCGTCTTCCAATCCTCGATACAAGTCTATGACAATGCACGCTTAGAGCACCTGCAGCTTTTCAGAGGCTTTTATTCAGCTGTATCTTCGCTTTGGAGGTATTGCAGGTATGAGATATCCCAGGATGCACTGGTAGACCAACAAGCAAACCGAAAAGATGTCATCAGCAGTCACTTCTGGTTCATGTGTATATATTCTGTAAGTGTCTGGTGCAGACGTCACATCTGGTGTGCAGCGTGGAGCAGCAGGAAGGTGAGCAGGGTCCGGATTGGAGCGCAGCAGCTATCAGACAGTACACATTGTGTGCAACATGGGAATGTAATAGCAGATGGTAAGCGAGGACTGGAGAGAGAGGACTGAGCGGCAGAGGATCAGCAGAGCTGGCGGACCAAAGAAGGAGAAACTAGCAATGTCTCACAAGGTACGCAGTGTGGGAGCAATATATCAGGAGGTGAGCAGGGATCAGAGAGAGAGGAGGATCAGCAAACCAGAGGATCAGCAGAGATGGGGGTTACTACTGAGTGGGGGATCAGCAGAGCTGGGGGTACTACTGAGTGGGGGATCAGCAGAGCTGGGGGTTCCACTGAGTGGGGGATTAGCAGGGCTGGGGGTTACTACTGAGTGGGGGATCAGCAGAGCTGGGGGTTACTCCTGAGTGGGGGATCAGCAGAGCTGGGGGTTACTCCTGAGTGGGGGATTAGCAGAGCTGGGGGTTACTACTGAGAGGGGGATTAGCAGAGCTGGGGGTTACTACTGAGATGGGGATCAGCAGAGCTGGGGGTACCACTAAGTGGGGGATCAGCAGAGCTGGGGGTACTACTGAGTGGGGGATCAGCAGAACTGGGGGTACCACTAAGTGGGGGATCAGCATAACTGGGGGTTACTACTAAGAGGGGGATCAGCAGAGCTGGGGGTTGCTACTGAGTGGGGGATCAGCAGAGCTGGGGGTTACTACTGAGTGGGGGATCAGCACAGTTAGGGGTTACTACTGAGTGGGGGATCAGTAGAGTTGGGGGTTACTAATGAGCTGGGGATTAGCAAACCTGGGGGTTACTACCAAATGGAGGATCAGCAGAGCTGGGGTACTACTAAGTGGGAGATCAGCAGAACTGGGGGTTACTACTGAGTGGGGGACCAGCAGAGCTGGTGATTACTATTGAGTGGGGAATCAGCAGAGTTGGGGGTTACTACTGAGTGGGGAATCAGCAGAACTGGGGGTTACTACTGAGTGGGGGATCAGCAGAGCTGGTGGCTACTATTGAGTGGGGGATTAGCAGAGCTGGTGGCTACTATTGAGTGGGGGATCAGCAGAGCTGGGGGTTACTATTGAGTAGGGGATCAGCAGAGTTGGGGGTTACTACTGAGCTGTGGATTAGCAGAGCTGAGGGTTACTACCAAATGGGGGATCAGCAGAGTGGGGAGTACAGTATTATTGAATTGGAGATTTGCTGAATAAGGGTACTAATGAGCTGGGGATCTGCTGAGTGGAGGTACTACTGAGCTGGGGTTCTTCTGGGCCCTTTTAAAACAAGATGAAAATCAGCGCACATACAGGGCATTTGCCAAACTTCATTAAAGCTTCAAAAAAGCATCACCGAAGCTTTAAAAACACATCAAAAAAGCACATTGAAGCTGCAGGCGCTTTGATGTGTGTTAAACTCGAAGCAAGTGTAAATGAGCCCTAAAGGATACATATCCTCAGACCGTTCTCCATGTATGGAACTCCTGGCCTTCAGCTCATGTTTGACTTGGACCTCAGTCTCTCCATCTCCTGCTAAGAGCCCTCAACTTTGCTAAGGAATTCCTTCCTCTGGGAATAGTCGGCCCTCTAATCCGAAGATCACTACAAGACACCCTTCACATTACTCTTCCTCCAACAGGAGATGATCAGTGGAGATCTGTTTGGAAGGCACTCAATGACTTCCTGTTGACCAGGTATCATTCTCCGGGACTGAAGCATTCTGTTTTTAGCAGCTAGTCAGTTAGCAGGGTTAATCTTCCTCTGGAATGGTTAATAGGCCTCCCATTGGCTCTGTTAATCATTGCCCGGTCTTGTGATATTTATCCCTTCCCGTTTATAAACATGTTGATTCTCGGTGCTCAGCATTCACACGTAGTGGAGGCCAAGGAATGAAAGAAATGTTAAAGGCCAGCTCTGGCCAAAGCTAGAAGGAAACATTATGAGATCAGATCTACCAAATCTTGAAGCATCGCATCCTCTGCTGACCTTCCTTCAGTGGATCAGAAATGAATAGTGGTCGTTATCGGGGCAGCACATAGGAGTTTTGAACCCTCTCAAGCCCAGCAGGGGGTGGTGCTCTAATGTCCTACGTCAACCCTTTAACATGGGGCCTTGGGGCTTCTGCTCCTGGGATGGTCTTCACAGGCTCTTTGTCATCTAGAAGCCTTCAAAGAAACCCAAGCTGGATGTACCCAGGATCCAATGGCTTACCCAACCCTATGCCTATGACTGGGGACCCAACGTTCCCCAGGGAAGTCCAACACTGAGCAGGACCTGTGGCCTTCACCGTAGAGCGGGGTATGGAATTAAAGGTCATGGAGGTCCGCTCAGTAACGTTTGCCTCTAGCAGAGATCCATGTTTGTGCGATTACTCAGATCCTTCACATCACATCAGTGTTCATAGAGACCCCTTTCATGTCACAGCCCCCCTTTACATCATAGTCCCTCTTTATATCAGTGTTCCCAGCCCCCTCCCTTCACCTCACAACCCCCCCTTTTACATCAGTGTTCATACAGATGCCCTTCATGTCATAGTCCCCCCCTTTAAATCACAGTGCCCTCTTTACAGCAATGCTCTCAGTCACCTGTCACATCACAGCCCCCCCCCTTTTATATAAGTGTCCTCAGTCCCCCCTTTTACATCAGTGTCTTCAGTCCCCCTTCCCCTTAATCACAGCCCCCCCCCTTTACATCACAGTAACCTTCCTTCTACATCAGTGTCCTCAGTCTGTCCCTCATATCATAGCCCCCCACCGTTTACATCACAGTCCCCTCTTTACATAAGTGTCTTCAGTCCCCTGTCACATCTCAGGCCCCCCCCCCCATTTATATAAGTGTCTTCAGTCCCCCTTTTACATCAGTATCTTCAGTCCCCCTTCCCCTTAATTAATCACACCCCCCCCATATACATCACAGTAACCTTCCTCTTACATCAATATCCTCAGTCACCCTTTCAAATCACAGTGCCCCCCCCCATTGTTTTTACATCAGTGTGTTCAGTTCCCCTTCATATTACAACTCCCCCCTTCACATCACAGCCCCCCAGTTTACATCAGTGTTCATGGAGACCCCTTCATGTTATAGCCCCCCTTCACATCACAGTCCCCCCTTTACATCAGTGTCCTCAGTCCCCTTTCACATCACAGCCCCCCCCCCCCTTTTACATCACCATTCCCTTCCCCCTTTACATCAGTGTCCTCAGTCCCCTTTTACATCACAGCCCCCCCCCCTTTTACATCACAGTTCCCTTCCCCCTTTACATCACTGTCCCCCCCTTACATCAGTGTCCTCAGTCCCCTTTTACATCACAGCCCCCACCCCCTTTTACTTCACAGTTGCCTTCCCTTTACATCAATGTCTTCAGTCACCCCTTAATATTACAGCCCCCCCCTCTCAGTTTACATCAGTGTAATCAGTTCCCCTTTTACATTATAGGACCCCACATCACAGTCCCTCCTTTACATCAGCGTCCTCAGTCCCCTTTATATCACAGCCCCCCCCCCCCCGCCGTCTACATCACAGCCCCCCCCCCCCTTTGCATCATAGTCCCCTCTTTACATAAGTGTCTTCAGTCCCCTGTCACATCACAGCCCCCCCCCCTTTACATAAGTGTCCACAGTCCCCCCTTTACATCAGTGTGTTCAGTTCCCCTTCATATTTCAAATCTCCTTTACATCAGTGTCCCCCATTACATCAGTGTCCCCCATTACAGCAGTGTCCCCCATTACATCAGTATCCCCCATTACATCAGTGTCCTCAGGCCTCCTTTACATCAAAGTCCCCCCTTTATAACAGTGTTCCCAGTCCCCCTTTACATTACTCAGTCCCTTGTCCCCTTCACATCACAGCCCCCCCCTTTTACATCACAGCCCCCCCTTTACATTTACAGTCTCCTTACTTTTACATCAATATCCTCAGTCACGCCTTCATATCACAGCCCCCCCCCTCCAACTCCTGTTTTTTACATCAGTGTATTCAGTTCTCCTTCATATTATAACTCCCCCCCCCCGGGGCGGACTGACAACTCATGGGGCCCCCGGGCAATAGGGGATCATGGGGCCCCTGTGTCCTTGCCCAAACTCAAAAAAGCCTATGAAAAGGTACCAGGGGCATCTCATGGGGCCCCCTACTGACCCCGGACCCTCGGGCAGTGCCGAGTTTCCAAATGGTCAGTCCGCCCTGCTCCCCCCTTTACATCACATCCCCCCCCCCCTCCATTTCATCAGTGTCCTCAGGTCTCCTTTACATCAAAGTCCCCCCTTTATATCGGTATTCCCAGTCTCCCCTTTTACATCACAGCCCCCTCTTTACCCCCATTTACATCAGTGTCCTCAGTCCCTCCTTTACATCACAGACACCCCCTTCCCCGGCACCGCCCCCCCTTTACACCCACAGTCCCCCATTCCACTACATATATAGAGAGAAGTATCTACTTCTAAATGTAGTTTTGCATACACCATACCCAATCCTTTGTATTGTTTCATCATACATTCCCATGACATACATTATCATTTAAAAGACAAGAATGTTAGTATGATGCAAATTCTCATTCCGGATCAGGGGCAGACTGACAACTCATGGGGCCCCAGGGCAATAGGAGATCATGGGGCCCCTGTGTCCTTGCCCAAACTCAAAAAAGCCTATGAAAAAGGTACCAGGGGCATCTCATGGGGCCCCCTACTGACCCCGGGCCCTCGGGCAGTGCCCGAGTTTCCAAATGGTCAGTCCACCCCTGGTTTGAACCTACCAGGGGCGGACTGACAACTCATGGGGCTCCTGGGCAACAGGGGATCATGAGGCCCCTGTGTCCTTGCCCAAACTCAAAAAAGCCTATGAAAAAGGTACCAGGGGCATCTCATGGGGCCCCCTACTGACCCCAGGCCCTCGGGCAGTGCCCAAGTTTCCAAATGGTCAGTCCGCCCCTGTTCCGGATGAACCGTTTCCTAGAACGCGTACATTGCAATACATACGATTTTTTCCAACGAGGACCACATTACCAGAATTCTATTCGTTTAGATAAGAAACAAGAAACCTTTTCCATCCTGCGCCTTCGACTTTTCTTGTCAGTACGGTTGAAAACAGACATCGATTTGTCCCTATTAAACATCAGAAAATCAAATAAATTAACATTTTTTTGGGCAAAGGCAGAAAAAGTAACCGATACTCTGCAGTGGCGGAGCTAAAAAATGGAGCTGATGAACCCCCTGCACACAAAAGGCGCTTCCCCGGCTTTTATCAGATGGGTCCCGTGTTTTGACCCTCTTTGATTTCTTTGTATTTATATGCATTCCTATAGCTTAGGGGAAGGGCAGTGCTTTGGTGTTCTGTTTTTGGTGTTGTCTCTAATCTGCAAGTCAGACCACTTGTTCTTGTGACTATGTATATCAGTAGTAGAGCTTGGCCTTCTTTGAAAAAGGTGGTCATTGTTTTACCAATAAATCACCCCAGGACAGGGGCGGACTGACAACTCATGGGGCCCCCGGGCAATAAGGGATCATGGGGCCCCTGTGTCCTTGCCCAAACGCAAAAAAGCCTATGAAAAAGGTACCAGGGGTATCTCATGGGGCCCCCTACTGACCCCGGGCCCTCAGGCAGTGCCCGAGTTTCCAAATGGTCAGTCCGCTCCTGCCACAGGATATAACTTTTGAAGCCGACACAATCAAGCAGTTGTACAGTAAATCTTAAATCAGCTATTCTCAGCACATATATAATTACATTCGTCAAAGCTGGTGGACCCAAGGATAAGTCCTTGGGGATGTGGTGGTAGGGGCAGATCTTGGGGTTTTGGCAGGGGTGAGATTTGGGGAAGTGGCATGGGTGAGTCTTCAGGGACATGGCAGGGTTGATTCCTTGGGAATGTCAAAACAGTGAGTCCTTGGGGACATAGCTGGGATGAGTCCTTAGGGATGTGGCAGGGGTGAGTCCTTGGGGACATGGCAGAGTTATGTCTTTGATGATGTGGCCGGGAAGAATTGTTGGGGACATGGTAGGGGTGAGTCCTTAGGAATATGGTAGGGTTGAATCTTAGCAGGGTTGAGTCCTTGGGGATGTGACAGCAGTGAGTCCTTGGGGACATGACAGGGTTGAGACCTTGTGGATGTGACAGCAGTACTGCAAGTCCTTGGGGACATGGCAGGGTTGAGTCCTTGGGGACATGGCAGAGTTAAGTCTTTGATGATGTGGCCGGGAAGAATTGTTGGGGACATGGTAGGGGTGAGTCGTTAGGAATATGGTAGGGTTGAATCTTGGGAGGCATGGCAGGGTTGAGTCCTTGGGAACGTGACAGCAGTGAGTCCTTGGGGACAGGACAGGGTTGAGTCCTGGGAGACATGGCAGGGATGAGACCTTGTGGATGTGACAGCAGTACTGTAAGTCCTTGGGGACATGACAGGGTTGAGTCTTTGATGTTGTGGCAGGAGTAAATCTTTGGCGACATGGCAGGGTTGAGTCCTTGGGGATGTGACAGCAGTGAGTCCTTGGGGAAATGGCAGGGTTGAGTCCTTAGGGATGTGGCAGGGTTGAGTCCTTGAAGACATGGCAGGGTTGAGTTCTTGTGGACATGACAGCAGTGAGCCCTTGGGGACATGATAGGTTTGAATCTTTGATGCTGTGGCAGGGGTAAATCTTGGGGACATGGCAGGGGTGAGTCCTTTGGGTGTGGCAGGGGTGAATCTTTTGGGACATGGTAGGGGTGAGTGCTTGGGAATATGGCAGCATTGAGTCCTTTGGGATGTGGCAGGGGTAAGTCCTTGGGACATGACAGATTTAGTCTTTAATGATGTGGCAGGGGTGAATCTTTGGGGACATGGTAGAGGTGAGTCCTTGGGAATATGGCAGCATTGAGTCCTTTGGGATGTGGCAGGGGTGAGTCCTTGGAGACTTGTCAGGGTTGAGGCCTTGCAGATGTGACAGCATTGAGTCCCTGGGGACATAGTAAGGATGAGTCCTTAGGGATGTGGCAGAGTTGAGTCCTTGTGGACATGACAGGGTTGAGTCTTTGATGTTGTAGCAGGAGTAAATCTTTGGCGACATGGCAGGGTTGAGTCCTTGGGGATGTGACAGCAGTGAGTCCTTGGGGAAATGGCAGGGGTGAGTCCTTAGGGATGTGGCAGGGTTGAGTCCTTGAAGACATGGCAGGGTTGAGTCCTTGTGGACATGACAGCAGTGAGTCCTTGGGGACTGACTGGGGTTGAATCTTTAATGCTGTGGCAGGGGTAAGTTCTTGGGATGTGACAGGGGTGAGTCCTTTGGATGTGGCAGGGGTGAATCTTTTGGGCCATGGTAGGGGTTAGGTAGGGGTTAGTCCTTGGGAATATGGCAGCATTGAGACCTTTTTGGATGTGGCAAGGGTGAGTCCTTGGAGACATGTCAGGGTTGAGTCCCTGGGGACATGGTAGGGGTGAGTCCTTAGGAATATGGCAGGGTTGAGATCTGGATGATGTGGCGGGAGTGAATCTTTGGGGATGTGGCAGGGGTGAGTCCTTGGAGACATGGCAGGGTTGAGTCCTTGGGGATGTGGCAGGGGTGAGTCCTTGGAGACATGGCAGGATTGAGTTCTTGGGGATGTGAAAGCAGTGAGTCCTTGGGGACATGATAGGTTTGAATCTTTGATGCTGTGGCAGGGGTAAATCTTGGGGACATGGCAGGGGTGAGTCCTTTGGGTGTGGCAGGGGTTAATCTTTTGGGACATGGTAGGGGTGAGTGCTTGGGAATATGGCAGCATTGAGTCCTTTGGGATGTGGCAGGGGTAAGTCCTTGGGACATGACAGATTTAGTCTTTAATGATGTGGCAGGGGTGAATCTTTGGGGACATGGTAGAGGTGAGTCCTTGGGAATATGGCAGCATTGAGTCCTTTGGGATGTGGCAGGGGTGAGTCCTTGGAGACTTGTCAGGGTTGAGGCCTTGCAGATGTGACAGCATTGAGTCCCTGGGGACATAGTAAGGATGAGTCCTTAGGGATGTGGCAGAGTTGAGTCCTTGTGGACATGACAGGGTTGAATCTTTGATGATGTGGAAGGGGTGAATCTTTGGGGATGTGATAGGGGTGAGTCCTTGGGGATATGGCAGGTTCGAGTCCTTGGAAACATGCCAGGGTTGAGTCCTTGGTGATATGACAGCAGTGAGTCCTTGGGGACATGGCAGGGTAGAGTCCTTGATGATGTGGCAGGGGTGAATCTTATGGGACATGGCAGAGGTGAGTCCTTTGGGACATGTCAAGGGTGAATCTTCAGGGACATGGCAGGGGTGAGTCCTAGATATTGTGGCAGGGATAAATCTTTGGGACATGGCAGTAGTAAGTCCTTGGGGTCATGGCAGGGGTGAGTCTGTGGGGACGTGGCAGGGGTGAGTTCTTAGGGACAAGGCAGGGGTAAGTCTTTGATATTGTGGCTGGGGTCAGTCTTCGGGGACATAGCAGGGTTGAGTCTTTGGGGACATGATGTGGGTGAGCCTTTGATATTGTGGCAGGGGTCAGTTTTCGGGGAAATGGCAATGGTGAGTCTTTGGGGACATGACATAGGTGAGCCCTTGATATTGCGCAGGGGTGAATCTTTGGGGACATGGCAGTGGTTAGTCCTTAGCATACACACTTACAAAAACCTGTCCATCTTTCCCATAAAGCTGGGGGATATGTCATTTTGCTGTTTAGATATGCATGCTTAGCACTGTATACAGGTCTGGAAGATCACATAACATGGACATCTCTACCTGTGCCTTATCTGGTCCCAGTTATCTACATGACACACCTTTATTTACAGAAGGAAACTCAACCCTGGGGCTGCAGTCATAGGGAGCTACCTGCCTTATTTGATGCTATCTACGTGTACAAAATAACACAACCTGAAGAGTGAGTTCAGGCTTTCAATTCTCCTTTCCAAGATGCATATTAAAAAAGCTTAAAAAAAACCCTTAACATGTATCGAAACAAAAAAAACCCAAAAAAACAAAAATGTAACATGTTGCAATTTACTACTACAAGCATTAATGCAACTTCAATGGCCATTTTTATTATTTCTAAATCTGCAGTTTTTATTAAAATAATCCCTGTCAATCCTGCCACAAAGGTTCTTGTCCAGGCACTTCCTATTATAAGGTGACAACGCCCTGTCCCTGTCTCCGAGTTGTTCTCCTGCGTTGTCACCCTGTCACATGGAGACTATAAATGGCTGTTCAAACACACATTCACAAGCCACTAGGACACCCGCCTGAAAAATGCCATGCATGCCCCCCCCCCCCCCCATGCCTCCAGTCTAAGTCTGCTCAGGGAAACAATTGTATGGCTTTTCTCTCCTGATTGCTATTGTTTCCTTACAAGACAGGCGGCGCCTGCTGAGCTGCCCCCTCCCGTCTCCAAAAGGCATAAACATGCAAGTCAACCTAGTGCCAATGCGTGTTTGGATGCCTATAATAATGTCAGGACCAGGGGCAGACTGACCATTTGGAAATTCGGGCACTGCCCATGGGCCCGGGGTCAGTAGGGGGCCCCATGAGATGCCCGTGGTACCTTTTTCATAGGCTTTTTTGGGCAAGGACACAGGGGCCCCATGATCTCCTATTGCCCGGGGGCCCCTAGAGTTGTCAGTCCACCCCTGGTCAGGAGGTAGCACACATTTGTTGCACATAATAATGGCTAATAAGAATAATTCTGATAAAGTCACGCATGCGCAGCGAGCCGCCATCTACCGATCAGTGTTGGTCCTGTTTAGTGGGATTGCAGTAGCTAAATGGTGCCAGGTCATGGCTTGGCCTGCTCGGCTGATACAAAGCCATAGGAACACCGAAAAAACTGCTCCAGTTGAGCTTATAATAACCCTCTAAATTGGTGTCAATAGACGCAGTATTTACCCCCAGCATTGGTGTCAGTGGATGCAATAATAACCCCCAGCATTGGTTTTAGTGGATGCAATCATAATCCCCAGCATTGGTGTCAGTGGACGCAATAATAACCCCCAGCATTGGTGTCAGTGGATGCAGTAATAACCCCCAGCGTTCGTTTTAGTGGACGCCATAATAATCCCCAGCACTGGTGTCAGTTGACGCAATAATAACCCCTAGCTATGGTGTTAGTAGAAGAAATAACAACTCCCAGGATTGGTGCCAGTGGATGCAATAATAACCCCCAACATTGGTGTTATTGAACGCAATAATAACCCCCAGCACTGGTGTCAGTAGAAGCAATAATAACCCCCAGCCTTGGTGTCAGTAGAAGCAATAATAACCCCCAGCACTGGTGTCAGTAGAAGCAATAATAACCCCCAGCCTTGGTATCAAAGGACACAATAAATACTCCCAGCGTTGGTGTCAGCGGATGCAATTATAACCCCCAGCATTGGTTTTAGTGGATGCAATCATAATCCCCAACATTGGTGTTAGAAGAAGCATTAATAACCCCAAGCATTGGTATCAGTGGATGCAGTCATAATTCCCAGCATTGGTGTCAGTGGATGCAATAATAACCCCCAGCGTTGGTTTTAGGGGATGCAATCATAATTCCCAGCATTGGTGTCAGTGGATGCAATAATAACCCCCAGCGTTGGTTTTAGGGGATGCAATCATAATCCCCAGCATTGGTGTCAGTGGATGCAATAATAATCCCCAGCGTTGGTGTTAGTTGATGCAATAATAACCCCCAACATTGGTGTTAGTGGGCGCAATAATAACCCCAAACATTGGTGTCAGTGGACACAATAATAACCCCCAGCATTGGTGTCAGTGGACACAATAATAACCCCCAGCGTTGGTGTCAGTGGACACAATAATAACCCCCAGCATTGGTGTCAGTGGACACAATAATAACCCCCAGCGTTGGTTTTAGTGGATGCAATCATAATCCCCAGCATTGGTGTCAGTGGACGCAATAATAACCCCCAGCATTGGTGTCAATGGACGCAATAATACCCCCCAGCATTGGTGTCAGTGGATGCAATAATAACCCCCATCATTGGTGTCAGGGGACGCAATCATAATCCCCAGCATTGGTGTCAGTGGACGCAATCATAATCCCCAGCATTGGTGTCAGTGGACGCAATAATAACCCCCAGCATTGGTGTCAGCGGATGCAATAATAACCCCCAGCATTGGTGTCAGCGGACACAATAATAACCTTTAGCATTGGTGTCAGTGGACGCAATAATAACCCCCAGCATTGGTGTCAGCGGACACAATAATAACCTTTAGCATTGGTGTCAGTGGACGCAATAATAACCCCCAGCATTGGTGTCAGTGGACGCAATAATAACCCCCAGCATTGGTGTCAGTGGACGCAATAATAACCCCCAGCATTGGTGTCAGCGGACGCAATAATAACCCCCAGCATTGGTGTCAGCGGACGCAATAATAACCTCCAGCATTGGTGTCAGCGGACGCAATAATAACCCCCATCATTGGTGTCAGTGGATGCAATTATCCCCCCCATTGGTGGTCAGTGGCAAAGCTATTTTAACCTTCCTTCACTGTAGTGATCCTTCGTTCTAACAATCTACAATGGTGCCAGGTTATGATCACACACTGATCTAAATTCGGCCAGTCCCTGTATTTCAATCCATCTATGGCTACATAAACTAGATGGACTAGTGCCTTTTTTTTAACCTAACTATATAATTATGTAATTATATAATAAACATTCCACTACCTAATGGTCTTATAATCTGTTTTCCATTAAATCTTACTGCGCTT